>NC_136813.1:154808133-155040213 GCF_951394365.1 Tetrao urogallus | reverse complement strand
TTGTTTGTCTTCTCTCTTTCATTTCCTGCTCCAGTAGTCTTTTTCTTTCCCTTAGGAAAACCAGCAGCTTGCATCCACTAACTTGCTCCCTGTCCTGTTTTTTCCTTCTGGTTTTGAGAGGACAGAGAATTTGGTATCAGGCTGTGACAGGCAGAAGTTTGCTGTCTCTACTTCGTACACTGACACCTAATGGCAGGCACACATCTCTGAAACTTTTTAATGCTTTGGGTTGTATTGAAACCTGCCGGACCGTTTCAATCCAAGTTGTGAGAGCTGTTGAGTGCTTTTCTTCGTGGTTTTCACTGAATTAATCCCATTCTGTGTACAGTCTGAGAGGCTTTCCAGAAGAAGTGGTCCGTAGAACTGCTTAGCTATCCTACTACTATTATTCCCTGATCAGACTGGCTATTTGCCAGACTTTTCACTAAACTTGCTATAAATATGACAATAAATTCTTTCTTCCAGTTTATTAGAGGACTTTCTACTTGAGCTTTTTGACTCTCAAAATATTGAAGACCACTGAGTCTCTGTCCATTTTTCTGCAACTTGATGTTTGTATTTTACATATGGGTATCTCTTTCAAATAACGTGTGTGTTGCTTTCCACTATTCTGTACTGTTGTCCATCAATTCTGACTGGCAAGGAGTCAAGGGAGATGGGTAAGGGAAAGATTGCTATTATGTAATATATGGTAGCTTAGATGAGTGCTATTTTATTATTTTTGTGGAGGTACATTTAAAATCAGTTGCTGTTCTGCTATATTAAAGGCCTGAATTCAGCCAGTAATGACCTCAATAGTGCCTGTTTTGATGTAATCCCTGCTTGCTGACTGCTGTTCCAAGAATAAAAATTTAAGCCAAAAGATTTAATGAAATCCTTTGGGATTAGTGCTAGCTGGGCTGGGGAAATTGCATATCAACCTTTTCTCTGTACTCTAACCATAAGGTTTGGTATTTGAATAGGAGGGTGTCCAAGAGCGACAACTCTGAGTTCATCAATAATTTACATTTTTGTTAGTCACAAACCTGGTATTTGGGATTCTGTTGCCATAGTAATCCATCTGGGCCTGAACGGATAGTGTTTTAAGTGGTGGTTGTATAGGGATTCACAGTGTGTGCTTTAAATCCCTTCTAAACTAATCCTCAGATCTGTTCTGTGTCTTATTTGAGGCTTTGACAAAATCAGTGTTATTCACAGGAAAAAGTTTATGCTGAGCAAATTAAACCCATAAAGTATTAGAATATGCATATGATCAAGGACTTCAAAGCTTATCAAGCATGACAATTTCTGTTTCAATATGTGGAACAAATAATAAATGCCCACAACTCTTTTTTTTTTTTTCTTTTTTTTTTTTCCAAAATACATTTAATTTATTGCACATTATGCAACTAGAAATTACCCAGTCTCTGTACTGGTTTATTAGCTAATTTATACTTCATAATCAAATGCTAGCCTCATTTTCCCAGATTTCAGTTCTATGTTTTATTGGATATCGGTCTATTCATAATACTGTATAACATCCACTTTCAATTAATCTTTTTTTCCCTCTCTTATAAGTTACTGTAAGGCTGACAAATAATGTTTGAAATTCCCATTTTCATTTCTAGCACTGCTGAAGTCGAATATTGAGGCGGCACTGCTAAACTCAGTAGGCAAAACACCAGCTGCTTTCAGTCTGATACTTGGTTTGTATTTTTCATTTTACCACCCAACGCTTCCAAGTGGTTTATTGAAAACCTCCCAGATATGCCAGATGAAGGGAGGTACTCAGACTTGAAGGACAATCAGTAAACTCCCTGGCAAAACTGGACTCAGTTTCAGCTCTCGCAAAACCAAAACTCTCCCAAAACTTCCTGATTGCCAGGCCTTTTATTTTTTTATAGAAAAACTGTTGCCCAGTTGTCCTTCCGAATGGTCAGAAAACCATAATACCGTTACATTGTCACTCCAGAGAATAGAGATTCAGTATGCAAGATTATTCCTCAGTTTCTGAAAGAAGAGAAAAAAATGCTCAAATAATATTCATATGCTCTACTAATAAGATTTTAGTCCATAATTCTAAACAGACAAAAACCGTTTCTTCATACACTTTATAGAAGGTCACACATCTCTTCCTGGCTGTAAAGCTAGGAATAGAATAATAAAACTGCAGATGGCTCAAGAGATCTTGACAAAAACTTTATTTACCAGGCTGCTTTCCTTTTGTCTTTCATATTGTGGCTCACAGTGAATAATGAAGCATGTCATAGCCTTATGTGACTTATTTTTGTCATTTGGGATACGGAAAATGTTCTTTGTCACCTGTAATAAATGTAAATCTACCGTTTCTACAAGAGTTAAATGAGTTTCCTGAGAGAAAGTACAACAAATGTCTCCCTTGCAGTGGAGTGGGATTTCATTTCACAGACAACAATGTGCATGTATATTATTAAATTCATTGTGGCTGACTGAACTTTGTTTATTTTAGAGGTCTCATTCCTCTATCCCAGTTTAATGGGGCTATTGGTGTAATTGTGTGATTACCACTGAATGTAGCAGGGAACAGAGAACTTGAAATGAACTAAAAAGGTTTTGTTTTCATTGATTTTGCATATCCTTATGACTAACGGAACCATAAGTTGCAGGTCATTTACATGATTACTTACCCTAAAATTACATGTCCTAAAGTATCTTCTGTAGATATCATTTGTGAGGTATGCGTTATGCTCCAAGGGCATATTACAAGCTGTATGCAAGCATATCAGAATGTGTTTCTGTTGATATTTCCTATGGTTTTCATTAGGAAAAGCCTACTCCTGCAAATGTTACTGAAATGAAAAGGGAGCCGTGAAAGATACTAGCAGTATGACAGGTGCTATTTGTGGCTCTGGAAATATAGTTGTCACTGCAGGGGATCTCCTGCACTGAAGACCCGCAGGAGTCCATAACCAAGGGTGAATGAATTAATCTTCTAACAGTTCTCGTGAAAAATAACCTGTGTTTAATAGGAAGTAATAGAAACACCATTGAATTTCTGTAATATTTTCTTTATCTTTCTCTACAAATACAAGTCCTTGGTTTCCTTTGCTTTTCTCTGTGTATTTTAGCTTTGCAGATCACTGCAAGGAGTGCTGCTTTTTAGTCCCCATGACTATTGTTAGATGATATTGATTGGTTTTTACTCATTTGTTCCAGATCTACATTATGGTTTCTATATGTTTCAGAAGCACTGACAGTGGACTTCACGAGGGCAGGCAGCCTGGCTGTTCCCACTTAATGGTGCTCTACAGTTACTCACACTTTTGCTTAAATTAGCTTCTCTAATCTAGAATTTGAACTATATTCTTGTTTGGTTATTTCCAACTAATGCTCCAGTAAACATCTATCTTCTTTTTCTTTACACTTTCTGTATTTGCAGCAGAAGGAAATAGTTAATCTTCTGAAAGGCTAAGTAATAATACAACACAGCTTGACACAGACAGCTTAGAGAAACAGGGAAAGATTGAGACGGTGTGCCGCAGAGCAAGTGTGACTCTCTCTGTTAATTTCTTTAAGGCACTTGGAGCTACCTCTATTCAAATGCAAGATGTATGCAGGGACCTGAACCAACACCTTGGCTCTGAAACCTGGGAGAAGGTTGGGATTAGATCTTTTAATTTAAACATCTCACTGAATAGATCTGAATTTCAGATCCCTCAGTTTGGGAGGACGTGGATAGCAGGGAGAGGCAAAATTTGTGTTGGATCCGTTCAGTAGGCATTTGAGTACAGTAGTAGAGCAGGTCTTTTACAGCCTGTACCACTCCATTTTGTACAGCTGATAAGGATCACCAGGCCAGCTGTCTTACAAATCCTAGGAAATGAGTAAGTTTAACCCAGAGCTGTGTTATGCATCAGTATCTGAATTATTAAAAACCCTTTCAAAACAGGGATTTCTTAGCATCATCCTGCTAACTTCACACTGTTTGATAGCTCCACAACTCTTTATGGATCTCTAGGGTGTAACAAAGTAGGCACTTAGAAGAGCTAATCCATATAGTTTTAGAAAGTTTAAAAGTCAATATCAAAATAATACAGTCTGCTTCAGACTTGCTTCAGACACATGGACCTTATAGTCCACAGCAGAAACACGTGTTGCCTAATGGGTATTTTCAGTAGACTAATATGAAAATGAGTACTTTCTGGGATATTTTGGGTACTGAAGGAACCATAAAGAGGACTACATTAACTTGCTATCAAAAAGAAGGGAAAAAATAGATTTTTAAATCAATTATGTTCTGAATATTTTATTGTTTGGGTCATTAAAGATGGTTGGTTGCTGAGTTAATTTAGAGTTTGCTGATCACAATTTGACTTTTTTAAAATGCAGAGTAAGAGTCGATGTGATGTACTTTGACAATTGCAGGTAATCGCAATTTTGTTCTCATCTGAAAAAGTTGATGTAAAATTGAAAATACATTTACCTATCTTGAGAACTGTTCATTTGCCTCCCTTTTTTAACCACATTGAACAAATTAGTCATCTTTGCCCTTAAGTACCTTCACAGTTTGATCCTGCCTGCTCTTTCACATCACTGCTGCCCTTACTGCAACCCTTTTTGCACATCAGTCCCAATTTTCTCCCTTTTCTCATACAGCCTTGATTCGAGAAAACTGTTAATAGTAAAAATCTGCAGAGCCAGTATGCTGTGTTCCTTCAAATCCTGCCTTAAAATTCATCTCTGCTGTGATGTTGTAAACTGCCAAAGACTCAGCAGCTGGTGTGCTGTGATCGTTACTTATGATGGTAATTGTCTGCACAAAGCAGTGGGAGTGAAGAATCAAACACCCCTCTGCTGCCCATTCCCCTGCTCTTTGGAAGCAGTGGAGAGCTGTGGCTGTCCTTGGAGGTACACGTTGCTTCTTCCTTACCTCTTCGGCCTCATGGGATAATCCAGCTAGGGTTAATTAATTAGTTTTGAACAGAAGATTGCTAGTGTGGTGAATGTGAAAATCTGCCTTTTTTTCTGAACTGGGGAGAGCCACAGGTGTTCAAATGCAAATCAGGTGCCCAGAATTTGGGTGAAGTTTCAAAAGGGATTTGTCCTCCAGAACCTGTGGATTCCCCATGTCTGCTTCCATTGGTCTAAGTAAGATTAGCAAGTATGTTGAAATGGAGCCGTATGGATTTTCTTCTTTTCTGGGATCTTTCACAAAACCCAAGGCTTCAAATCTTGGAGTAAACCAAAGCTTTATATAAAAATGGTAAACTTCTTTGCTACAAATGAAACCAACTAATTAATTTTACGTGGATGATAAATGCATCTATTTGTTTTTCTTACAGAAAAGTGGAATCGTGAGTAAACAAAGAGAAGAAAGCTGAGCAAACAGTCTGCATTGTGAACAGTAAGTAAACTGACTACATATTCTGAAATTGATCATTGCCTGTACTTCCATTTTCATGTGTTTTCTGTTCACAGTTCTTTTAGCAAGTGTAAAAAATGACTGCAGTGAGTATCTCTCCCTTTATTCAACTCAGTTTCATGTCACGGGAGTAGGCTTTTATTAATCCTATAATCATCTTAGGTAAGAGGCCCAGATAATCCATGCACTGTACCTTCTTCACTGCCCATACTGAAAATATTGCAATTGATTTTTTCTTCTGGGTAGAAGTGAGTTGTAACACTAGAAGCTACTATGTTAAAGTAGTATGACACTAACGTTTGCTCACACCTGGAATTTCGCAGAGGAGTAGTTAGATTTTTGGATCAATATAATAGTCAGATCCTGTTGGGGGGATATGTGAGAGAGTTTTATGGCTTCGTGTTATCCACCTAATCACTGATTAATTGTACTGAATTGCACTGGTCAGAGCTATACGTTCACTGCCCAATATGAGCAATCACCTGCAACCTTACAGTGTTTGTCTGCATGGGCTGTGAAGAGAATGAACCATGAGAACGAGCCGTGTTTGTGTTGTGGAGGATGCTACTGATGTAGTCATCTGAAAAACATCTCAGATTCCTGGTGAAGTATCAGTTGAGATACAGCAGAGAACACATGCTGCTTTTACTGCCCTGGGAAAAGCAGTAGCGTGTATGTTTGAACTACATTACTGGGTAATGAAAGGCAGTAATGTCTTTCAAGAACCAAAACTGATGAATGTGAATTAAGGTATTTCTATTAACAGTTTACACTTAATGGTTCCTCTGTGTTATGTGCTAATAGACACTGCAACTTTGTTTAAGAAGGTAGTGGACAGTATGTAGTATGCAGAGAGTAAGTGCTATTCAACACCATTCTACTTATAGTGTACATGGTTGACAGTAAAACTGAAGGAATTGCTCTGATCAATGATGAATTTCAATGTTCTGTTTCATCAGACATCATGAAAGGAAAAAGTGTGACATTTATCTGAACCTGAGGGCAGTGTAATACTTTTTTGAAAAATTGATGCTTTATAGCTATAGTTATTTATACAATGTACCAAACTACCAGTAGGCATTTAATTAGGCTTATAATGAAACATACATTTTTATGTATGCAGTTTATGTTTCATGCATGCATCATAGCTCTGTTCACCCTATAGCTTTCCAGTTCTATACCTACACAACTAACCTGCTCCAGCTTCATAGCATTCCTCACATCTCCCACACAGGGTCATCTTGTTTGCAGAACTGCCTTGCAGGATGTTTCTGCTTTGTGGAATGCAGATCCTTGGAAAACTTTGAGCTTGCTATCTCTAGCATGAAACACTGCACACCAAAGCATTATTGGTGTTACTGGATAATATTGCTCTGAATAATGCCCTAAACTGTATCTGAGGATTTTGTGAAGGGTTGCAATATGCAGTAATATACATCATCTCCAACAGTTTTTACTAGTGGAAAGTTACGCTGGAAATTTGGAGAGTTGTTGTTTGATGCATGGGGTATCTTCAAAACAAAGCAGTTATGCTATTGCCCAGGTTCTGAAGTTTTGGCAGCAGATTACTGATAGAAACATGTATAAATAATAGCAATTTCAAGCAATTCATGGAAATCATATGATACATAAATATAAAAAATTGCAAGGTCATTTTAGGCCTGTTTGTAGAAAGCAAATGTCATTATTGCAGACACTCAGACATTTTCCCTATTATTCCTCTGTCAAGTGGCCAGAACTCACAGGCAGCTGTTTTAGAATAGCATGGATTTATTTGTGTACAGTGGAAAAAAAATTAATCAACTCGTATTGGTACTCCATCTCATACAAATTCTCTCTCTTCTGCTGGCAGAATAGGTTGATGGAACCTTTTCATAGTGTCCATCAGTTAATTTTATCAGTCATGGCATTATGATTATAAACCTCAAATGACCTAACAATGAATATATAATTACAGAAATGAAACTGTACTGTGGTTATTTAACATTTGTAATGTGTAATTTATTTAATACTCTCTTTGGAATATACATGGGAAATTAGAATAATAAAACAGAAATAAAATGGCATTTAACTTTCATCCATCATCAGTGAGAAGCAACGTTACCAGCTTGAATCAGGCTATACTTTCACCATGTTCATGTGTGCTACCTTTGAGCCTGCTTCAAACCATCCTTGTAAACTGTATGTTTTTCATACACTAAGCTATGAATCATTCTTCTGACACTGGAATCGATGAATTGTCCTCATTTTAAAATGTTTTTCTCAATTGTTTTCCTGAAATAAAAGCTAAATTATAAAATATCCAATGCCAAAGGCAAACCTACTGGATTCCAGATACAGAAAGAAGATAAAATTATTTAAGGTCTTATATAAGCAAAATATATTTGATGGGTTTAAATAGTTCTTATTTTTATTTTAAATGCAAGAGTCTTTGTCTATGTTGAATGCTGCAACAGATCAGTCCCTTGTGGAGGAGGGAAGAAATCTGGCTGTAAGCTTTCTGAAAAAGTAGTTAGCAGCAATCAAACTTAATCTGCCATACACTTTAGTTTGTTATAATTGCCGTCTTTGGTGGCTGTCAACTTTTTCAGCTTTCTTTTGCAATAAAGGCAAATTCAAATAAAGTGACATGAATTAGGAGACTGCACAGATGAACAGCTAACTCAAAAGGAATGGCCCAGCTGTGCTCTCCTGCTGTTGGCCCGGAGAAGGTTGGACTTGCTGAGAATGACTGTATGGGTGGTGTGACCCCAGTACTTGGAGAGGAACTAAGCTCATATTACAGTTATCATTAGCTCACGAGCATGCAGCGTTGTCATTGTTTATCCTAAAAGGTATTTCAAACGCCTGCTGTGTTTGATATTGTACCATTCCACATTTTATATCCGGAGGTATGTAATGTACCAGAGACGAAGCAGCTAAATGAGAAGTTCCTTGGTTTTGGAAGGGTCAGTTTTGTAGAAGTTGAATTGATGAGCCTTCAAATGGAAATGAGCCTATGGTTTCTGAACGTTCTCTGTTAATCACAATAATCTTCCCTTACATTGCAATTTCAATCTTTCATTGCAGCGCAATAATCTAGAAGCAGCATGGAAGTGCCTTCATTCCCTGTGCTCCCAGGTTTTCTCATTGCCCATTAAAATTCATGTGCATATACTGCAGGCTTGGATAAAAGAGTTCATTTGAGCATTCACACTACCTGAATTCTTTAATGAGGTCTTCCCCTAAATTAGTTTCTCTTCTACATTAATTTATTTTTTTCCACAGTGGAAGTATGAATTTCTGTCAAAGTGTATAGTAACATTTGCATGATGTAAGGATTGTTTTTAATTTTGTCTCTGTTTTGGTTAAGATGTTAAGACTCATCAGAGTGCTATATTCTCTGTGACTCTTTGGCTTAAAATTCTGTGCCTCAGAACCTGATTTTTCCTTTTTATATTGATTGTATATTAGAGCTACAGCTTTGCATTTTTTAATGTGAGATCTCTGACACGGATTTAGATTCTGTAGTGCTTTGAGATATGCTAGTTATGCAACCTAATTTTGCAAAATGGCTCTGTGTATGTGCTTCCCTGGGACTTCAGTTTAGTTGTCATCTATCATTTTAGCACCGTGAGTGATTACTCTCTACTATTTAATTTATCTTCTGCAGCTTCTCAGTTTTTTCTTCAATTGGTAAACACATACCTTTCTAGACACATTTTCAAATGATGTGTTTTCCAAGTGCCCCAGAAAAAAGTCATGTAATCTTATTTTTTTTCAGCTAGGAATTTAATCATGTAAATAAATTATTGGTGGATATTTTATCTATTACTTGGAAGTTCTGTATTTCAAATCTGTGATGCATGATCCATTTTTCAATCTTAGTGTCATTATTTATTCTGAAACATGCATATCTGATAACTGCTTCAACATCTATGAAAAAATAGCAAATGAGCACCTTTTTAAGTGTATGAGCCAAAAGCATTGGCTGATGCTACTGCAGTAGGCTTTAAGCCACCTTTGCACATTAAGTTTCAAATGCAAAATCTTTGCTAGCTTTGTTGGAATTTCACAAGACAGTTTCAGTTATAGGGTTAATGCTTAAGCATTTTCTTAAGTGCTGTGTTCTTGTACTATAATTTGCTATGTTTGGGCATTACATGGAATATCAACTTTGCTGGGTTTTTTGTTTGTTTGTTTGTTTTAAATGATCAGAATCTTTCAGAATCACATTCAGCTTTTCATTTAAAAGAGGTTTATTTTGCATTAAATCATAGTGTGTATGCTGGCCACTTTAAACAGTTACTGTGGCAACTCCCAGGAATCTAGTATAATCAACAGCTTCTGTGGTCCACATAACAAAGAATTTTTACCTTTAACTTTCCCTTTCTTTTACACTTTTTATTTTGCCTCTGAGTTATCTGTGGGGAGATCAATTATTTGTTTAAATTATTATTTTTTTTTACCTTTTAGTTAACAGTCGTACTTAGTATTTGTGATTAAAATCTCTCTGTAAGAATTACTGTGTCATCACAGTGCAGCTTTGCTGATGTTGACAACTACTCTTGTCTTAAGTACAGTCAGGCGTTGACATCTCCCATGTTGCATGCTTCTGGGTGACATTTTTGTATTCTTTCTTGTGAAAGAGAGTTTTAGTCAATACTTACCTTTTGTTTGTGATTCTTACTATCTTTGCACAATCCTCTTTTAAAGACTACCAGTTCATGATAGGTGAATTCCAGCCACCATTTTGTAAAGCAGTAGAGATAGCCAATTCTGTCACTGTTCTTGTAGTGATGTAACTTTGATTAGGAACTGGAAGGATACAGTTTTTTTTAATTAACTCAGATATTTGGCATTTATGATTAATTCAAAAAATAGCTAAGATGATACAAGTGATAACACACATAAAGATTAAGGTGACTCCCTCATATGGAGTTGGTGGTAGCTGAATAACACTTTGGATCATCTCTCTCCAAGTATGAGTTTGTTCTTCAGTGATGGCCTTGTTTATTTATTTCTTTCAAAGTTTCATGCTGTAAGTCTTATTTTGAAGACATATAGCTATCATAAACATCACATTTTGACAGCTTTTCTTATGTGAACGAAATTCATTCAAGTAAGTCAATCCAATAATAAAAAGATTCATCATCTTTGATCTGTATGTAGTGATATCTTTAAGTAACTAGTATATTGACAGCACTGACTTGATTGAATGTATACCAGATTTAAAATATACTTTATGATATAGAACTTATATATTTATCTTGATTACCAAAATGTACAAAAATGTGCTTTGAATTTTTCTTCTTACAATAAGTACTAGGAAAATTCAAAATGAAGAATTGGGAAAATTCCTTGGTTCAGTCATGGGAAATTAATATAGCAAGTTCTTTTTTTTTCAGGTATTTTTATTGCATAAAATCATCAATAATTTTGGAATTCACTAGAATATATTGAATATAAAGGTAGTGGAACTGCTGTGTGCTTCTGCTGCTGTACTTTCAATTTTGTACTAAGCTAAAGAAGCAAAGATGTGATTTTCCCATAAGAGGAGCCTCTGTACAAGGTCTGTTTTACCAAATTTGGTCAATATATTCACTAGTCGTGACTCTAGTAGTTATGCTAATTAATGTAACAACAGTGATTTGAGCTGATTGCACACACAGCAATAAGACTAAGAATGGCTTCAAGTTGTGCCAGGGGGGATTCAGTTTGGACACTGGGAAATGCTGCTTCTTGAGAGACTGGTCAGGCACTAGAATGGGCTGCCCAGGAATGCGGTGGAGTCACCGACCCTGGAGGTGTTCAAGAAACCTTTAGGTACTGAGGGACATTGTTTAGTGGGAAATATTGGTGATGGGTGGATGGTTGGACTGGATGATCTTAGTAGTCCTTTCCAACCTTGGTGATGCTATGATTCCATTTCTGAGCATGGTGGTTGTAGTGCACATAACATATAGGCCATGTTTCTAATCTCAACTGGAAACATGCTTTAGTTAACCATGAAAGCCATTAAGATTGTTTTTTAAGTGAGCCATATATTTGGGAATTTTTCTCATCACTTCCTGATTTCCATGACCGTGCTTCAGTCTCTCCAAAATCTAAAGATTTGAAGTGCATTTTTCATTGAAAGGTGAGATTCTCATGCAGTCACAGGGATCCAGGAGTGGGAGCTTCCAGAGATAACTTCCAAATATTTATTGTAGTCTGGCAATCCTAGACACATGATAGCCTGGAGGTCTCTGCCAGTACTGTACAGCAGTATACTTTGATCTTTCCTATAATCGGTCTCCCAATACCTTTTCATTTCTAACAAAAATAGTGCCCAAGCTGCATTTATACCATAAGCCGATTTTACTCATCCTTGTAACTTGTGATGCCAAGTGAAAACATTTGTTTTAGGAAGAAAGATAAGAAAAAAAGGAGTAAGATGTCATTTGGAGTGTACAACCTTAACCATCTTTAATGGGATTTTGCTCTTAGAAGTATGTCTCAGTGCTTGAATCATTAAATGAAATGCTTAACACCAACAGAGTTTATTTAAAGATCTAATTCTACTTCAGGGAAAATAATTTTAGGGACTTTTAAAGTGCATTAAGCTATTAGGTATTTAACCGCTAGCTATTTAACTGTTAATAGTTTATCCTGGAGATAACAATGATTCCTTTTGGAGAGTTATGGTCTATTGGGCAAATATGCATTGAGGGAGGTTTTAAAATGGGAATTACATCTAAACTTTGTAATTATTCACTTAGATATTTCTTAAGGAAAATAGAAGCACTGGCTGATTATATATAAAGCCATTTGCTCTTCAGAAATATCTAAATGTTTGCAGTACACAGCTATTGGTACAACAAGGAAATGTTATGTCTCAGCATCGTCGATTTCGTATTTTCTCTAAATTTTGCCTATTTGCAGTGCCTCTCAGTGCCTGGAGATATGGCCTTTGTATACTCGCCAGTTGCACTCTGGAACCAGTCCACACCTTAGTCTTTAACAGATTAATTTCATATCCATTTATTAATAGTAGTATTAATATTACTATTAATTACTATTAATAGTAATAGTAGTAATAATTTTGGTATTAATAGTAGTATTAACACCAAAAGAAATTGAAACCTGAGTCCCTTTTAAAAACAGTTGTTTAAAAAAGGCAGGTTGTATATAGGTTGTAGGCCATCAGTAGTACAAAAAAGTTTCACAAGCTGTTTGTATGTAAAATTTTCACGTATATTTTAAAGATTGTTTCCATTGGAAGAAATAATTGTCCTTTATATTAATAATCTGCTGAGCAGGATTGCTATATTGAGTGACAAGTAGAATTTTGCATGCACTAATTGCCTCTGAAGATGAATCAGTGACTTCAAGCATGTGGATAGCTGTGCAATGCTGTCCTGCCCAATCTTGGATCTTACACAATGGCTTTCACAGCTTTATGTCATTCAGCGACAGTGTGAAATCTGTGCTTTCCCTTCTGTAGTTGGGCTGTACTTTGTGGCTGATAGATCAGTATTTTTTTGATGTGATTGCTGGAAGTTTGTTTTTCCTTCGTGTGTTTCTCTTGTTTAACATTTAAATAGTATTTTTCCAAAAAAGATTCAGTTAACCAGCTTTCAGTTAGTATAGCGATCCTTTCCTCATGACATTTTCCTTCACTCTGTAGTGACATTGATAGTATTTTGAATGGAATGCTAATAGCAAGAAAAGAATGAGCAAGAAATATCATCACAGTATTGCAAAGACCTTGAAGAGCTGCAGATCTATCTACTGCTATTACTTAACATTACCATTTCAGGTTCTGAGGCTGTTCTGAATATTGGTTTGTCCAATAGATCATACTTCTTAGAAGATGCCATTGTATTATTTTTTTATGTGTGCTAAAAGAAGCCGAGATTGTTCCAGTTGTTAAATGTGAATTAGAAAAAAAAAATACTGGTTCACTTGGTATATGCCTGTGTAAGTCTGTGAGCAGATTCTGCAAACATCAGAGTTCCTTGCTGGATTTTTTTTTTTTTTTAACTAATATAAGCTCTCCCTGCCTCCCCTATCCTGGGAATATAGCAGACTTTCTGGGAAATGCAGCAGACTTTACAGATAAAGCCTGAATAATAACATGGGGATACGGAAGAGTAAATCAGTGGTATAATTACCCTAATCTGCTTCATACTACCATAACATTTAGCTCTATATTGTTTCTGATGGTTCTTTTGCCTTTCATTTTTATTTATATACCCTTGTTTTGCCCTTCACTACTCTCTTCTTTGCAGCTCAGCTTCAATCTTTGTTCTCTTTCTAGGCTACCTCGACCTGCAGTCCTCTTGAAAAAGTCTCTCATTTCCCACAGTTACCCCACTTGTTTTCTTGAAATTTCTATTGTCCCTTATCTTCTTAACAATACTTACAAAAGCAAGACAACAGGGATAAAGTAGGTCTTCTTTCATCTCACGTCTTCTGGAGTTCTGTGAGGAGGCTGTGCCTGGCCTTGCAAAGAGGTACTCTGGCTGGAACAGTGCCCATTCCCATCATCATAGGATGTGGCACAGCCAGGTATCTTGGCAGAGAGTGAGCAGCTGTTTTTGCTTATATATTTCTTCCTCCTGATGCCCAGGTATCTTGCTGTTGTGAACAGTGAGTGAACTGGACTTTTGTATCTGCTCCAAGTGTGCTCTTTGACATCAGCTTGGAATTACATGGACATTCCTTCCTCCCAGACAGTCTTTTTTTGTAGCTTTGTTTCTGGAGCTGCTTCCTGCTCTGTGCACTATGGCAGGAGGCAGCAGCTTACATTGCTTCAGACAGAACTCTTTACTTAGAGATGATCCTTGAATATATTATCTCACTGCCCTTTTGCTGGTAGTTAAACCCTTAACTTTAGTATACAGTACTTTCCCTAATTTATCTGTGTATTGCATGCTAGTTTTGATCTGTCTGAAGAGCTGCTGTTTTTTGCTGATTAGATATTTTAGTAAGACTGCAAAAAAAAAAAAAAAAAGTTCTTCCTTTTCTTTTAGCATGCAGGTATGAGTGCTTTTTCTTTCTCCCTCTTGTGCTTGCTGTGTCTCTCTCTCCCTTTTTCTCTGTTTTGCTGGAACATTATGTTCTTAGTTGTCAAATAGCTTCCTCTCAGCTGAAGCTCCTGTGCTGATTCAAAAGAAATCAACCAGAAGCCCCAGAAAAGGTTTCTTTTTCTCAGAGAAAATGAATGTTAGGAGTTTTAAATGAGTAAAAGTGTATTACTAAAAACATAGTAAAAGGCTTCTGAAATGGGATCTCTAAGATTTAGTATACAAGACCAGAAATATTCTGATAAGATTCTGAAGCCATGGAGGTTTATTCGAACGATCTGCTTGTTTCTACCAACCAAAGAAATAAAACTTCATTTTATTAATCCTAAGTGTCCTCTTATTTATTACGATGAAATGAATTGAGGGTATAGCATCTCTTCAGCATTAGCTTCCCCAAAACAGCAACACCAAAGTGCAACTATCAGTCAAATGAGTGGTACAGATGCAACACTGAAAATGCAACTGGATAATCAGGCAAGCCACTATTTTTTCCAGAAACAGCATTCCCATTTCTGTGCAATAGAAGGCTTTAAGTATGTGTGTGTGTGCGTGCGTATAGAGAGAGACTTCAGTAAAAACTGTTGAGCAGGCTGTTTACTGACCAATAAACTAGTTTTGTGAGTTAATATGTTGGTAAATAAAGGCAGAAAAGAGACTGTAAATTAGAGAATGTCACGAGTTGCTTGGTACAAGGAAGGCAGTTGATAGTGTAAAAGCTGTATGACAGCTGTGAATCATTGCTGCTTTAAAACATCACAGCTACTAGGAGACATTAAAGCATTCTCTGGGGATTCTACATGAAGTTGATTGAGATCTGAGTAAAGTCATTTCTGTAGCATTTAGCATTGCTGTGACTAAATGTAATGAGTGGCTTTCAGGTGAACCAGCATGCATGTGGCCCTGTTCAGCCTTGCATATTTCTGGTTTCCAAAATGTTGCTTCATCAGTTTATAAGGGATACAATATAAGTGCTGTCACAACTTCTTTAGCAGAAGATGCCTATGAAAATTATGACAGGGTAATTGGACAATTCATTTAAGAACTTGAAACTGAGATTTAAAATGAACTGAGCTGTGTCAGTTGGTAACACACTACAGTGCAACCTGCCTTATGGGAGTCTTCTCAAAGAGTGAATTTAGAAATAATTTTCAAGAGATTAAGGTTATGTGTATAAGCTTTTTTTTTTTTTTTTACAAGTGAATTGAAATACAATTAGTACTTCTCATAGAATTAAGCAGGAGGAGACAATGAACCCCAGGCTCCAGTTACAATTTTAGATGTAATAAGAAAACAAGCACATGACTCGTACCAAGACAAAGTCCAAAAATGTGAGAACAGAAAATATCTGAATGTTGCTGAATAAAAGCATTCATCACCTCTCATGTTGGTTTTCTTCTTAAGGCCAGCTTTCATGCTTGGTCTTAATGTGGTGGCAGTAGAAACGATTTGCACATTTGTTTTTCAGGGACTAGAAATTTTCTAGGCCACTTATAGTTAGTAAATATGGTACATTGAGCTAGACAAAAAAGAGCAAATTAGGGACTTGCAGTGTTAATTCAGAGAAGAAGGATGAAATATCACAGTTATGTATGTTAAAAAAGGAATCTCCATAGTAACTGCATTTATTAAAGGTCCTTAACACATGTGTTGTTACCTCTTCTCTGACTGGGTTAGTTGGTCTTCTAATATTTGATGAAACTGGTACCCTCAGTTTCTCTCAGAGAGCCTAAAAGACTGAAATTAAAGAAATAAGAATAAGCAGAAACTAATGCTGCAAAAGTGATAAATATATGCAACTTCATGATATAAGGTAAGGGGTAATAGTACTGTATGTAAGAAAAGGCTTGAGAACGATGTTCTTAAGCTCCTAAAAATGTAGAAAAGGTATAGTGAGAAGGATAGCTGTGTTGGTTAGCTGTATTACTAAACAAAAGCAGTGACAAAAAATAGAAGAATGGACTAGAAGAATGCACCTGATATTTCTGTCAAGATATGAGTAAGATCAGTAAGCTCCTTCAGATACCCTAATGAAAAATTGCTGGTTGTCATTTTTCCCTTATGGTTACCATGACCTTCTGTACATTTTCTGTAGAAGGTCTGTCACTTCTACCCAAATAAAAGTAGCCATTCAGAAGGCTTTACATTTTTCTTTTAGAGTGTGCCTGGTTAAAAATAAATAAATAAATAAATGAGTGTTTGGCAGTAACAAATGGTGCCTGATCTGTAAGCAATGTTTGTTGTTGAAATAATGTAGAATGCCATCTCAGATGTGTTTACAGTTAGATGTCTGTGGCTTATACTAATGTTTGTTACACGTGTGTCTTGTATACGCTTTTTCTGTATACTGTTAGTAAGCAATTATAATTCAGTAGGGTTTGGGAGAGCTGCACATCATTCGTTTTCATTACCTTTAAGCAATGCATGCTTGAGTAACTTGACTACAAAAGAGGGTGTATGTATTTCTGTGTAGCTGGACTTCACTGTCTATTTAATGTCTACAAATACATTTTCCTTGGTATTCACAATCTTCTGTCTCTTAGTTGTGTTTTTTTCTTTGTAGTTTGGTTTCCTTGCCATTATCTATTGCTGCTGGGCCAGTGATGCTTCTCTGTGGGCTGAAATTTACAGACATATATTTTTAAAATATTTTTTTTAAATATTTTTTGGCACAACTCATTACAATCTACAGAAGTGTTCATTTGAGAAATGCTTGCCGATATGGGGAAGTTTTGTGGCTAGATACTCCAGTTCCCTAGTGGCTTTTCACAAAACTTTTATTTAATTTTCCAAGAGAAGGCAGTTCCTCTTGTTCAGTGGAGTATAAAGCACGTTTCCACAGAAGTTAATAGTTGTTGCGAGGTAAGATGTGACTACTGGCTAGAAGAAGCTGCCTGCTTGCTAAAAAAGATGATAGCTGTTCTAGTGGCTCTTACTCCCTTCAATTATGTTAGTTTTTCTTCTTGGTTATTTTGGTATTTTTTTTCTTTTTTATTCTTTCTTTTCCTTGTGTGTGTGGTTTTTTTCCCTGTTTATTTATACTTGATTGACATTATTCTTGATGTTATGTATCTTAGTTTGTATGTTCTGTAAGAAATGCTACTTTTCCAAAAGAGTGGTCAGGCACTGGAATGGGCTGCCCAGGGAGGTGATGGAATCACTGACCCTGGAGGTGTTCGAGGAACATTTAGACGTTGTGTTTGAGGGACATGGTTTAGTGAGAGCTATTGGTGATAGGTGGATGGTTGGACTGGATGATCTCGTATGTCTTTTCCAACCTTGGTGATGCTATGATTCTATATATTTAATGATTATTCTGTGTTTATTTACTGAATTTGGGTGCGCATATGTTCAGTAGATCTTTTCAGTATCCATATTGCCTATCCTTGTAAACCTAGAAACTCTAGATCTTGAAAATAGCTTCAGGAAATTTTAATTATCACTGTACATGCCAGGAGACCCCACAGTTTAAGGAAATTGGCTGTTTCTGTCATCACTGGCAGATAGACAGCTGCTAAGCTGTCACATACCTGGCAGGAAGTCAGGTAATGCGTTGCAATCTACTTGTGTTTGCTCCTGCACCTTCCTGGCGCTTAAGCATTTGTCTACATGCCTGGTTGTGGAAACATGCGCAGTGTTTTCTGTGGTGCTCGCAGTGAATAGCATGTTATCAAGACAGGCAATCAGTTCGCCCCCAGGTTACAATAATGCTCCTTTTTAAACTGAGCTAAGCTTACTTAAGGAGAGCCCAGAGGATGGCTCTTCCTCAGAGACTGAGCAAAAGATTCAGGTCAGATTCAAAGCATTATGTGATGCCTTTGAAATACAGCGACTAAAATGCCACCTGTTTGTCCCAGCAGAGCTGTCATGACACACAGTTAACATTTTTAGCTTTTTAATTAAAGATACATATCAGAGATAACCTAGAAGAAGGAGTTTTATTAATTAACTTCCTCTAGTTCATCATTCTGTCACTTGCTGGCTTTAATAAATATTCGGTTTCATCAAGCCTGATTTCTCTAGACTGGTGATTTAGATATTTAAAATCATAGGAGAAGACATTAGTTCATTTCTATGTCTTTTAACAGTGATATCTACATGTAAATTTTATCCCAACATGTTATCCTAGCTACCTACTATGAGAATCAAAAATACCTTTCCATATAAAAGAGTTAAATTCTGTAATTCTGTAAACCTCTCCAAGTGACATTTGAAAAGGTGGCTTTTTATTTTTAGAATTTATGACTGTGTTTTTAAAATGCTGTTTACTGTAGGGCATGTTCATGGTCTCTTGAAATTTCAGAACATAAAAGTGAGTGAATAATGGACTTTATTAGAAGTGGAAACAATAGGTGAAAGCCCTATATCAAAAGTCACTATATATTGCAGTTGTTTTGTGGGCTGTCTATAATTATCTCAATTTCAGTGGGGGGTAGAATGCAGCTGTTAAAAGGATCTGTTCTTATTGCTTTCACTGCTGTTTTCCATTCCATAGTGAAAGTTAAATTCATTCTTTATACCTAAATTAATATTTTATGTCAAGGCCTGGGGAAGAAAGAAAAGGCTTTGGAAGAGAAGAGATGAAGTATATATGTATAATTGAAAGCTTTGCTTAAAAGGATGTTTTGGTTAAGTTGGTTCCCATGGTTACTTACAAATAATTATGCAGTTTTAAAAACAAAAGTTTTTTTGCAGTCTTACTTCCAGGCAGATAAGTGTCCACCAGCTAATTACCATTAGCTGTAAGAAGTAATGTAAGAAGTATATTGGTAGCCTTGATAGTCAAAATTAATCTTAGCCTACATATTTTACACCTGTGTACTGCATCTTTGTTGGCTTCACTAAGATTAGATTCCCAAGTTAGGCAGTTCTGTCTGGCTAGAGTAATCATTTCAGTTCACTCTCATGGTTTATTTTTACTTCCCCATGTTTTATGGTAAGCTCTAAATGCCTTTAGAGAAACAGTTACTGTTTTCTAAAACAGCATTTATTATACATATAAGAGTTTTAGTTTTTTCTCTCAGGGCCTTTTTTTATTATGTACCTAATTTTATTAAAATCATTCAGATCATGGAGACTGCAGCGGTGAGAATAGAACCTGCATGAAAGCTGGTCATAAGAGGCTACTGTTCTTTTTTGTTTCATTAATAACAAATATAAGTTTGTCTTGTTAATAATAGTAGTAATATGGTTATTATATTTGTAATACCTTATTAACATGATGTGAAAAATAAACAGATTAAATTCAACTGCCCTGTTTTTTCTAAATGAAACAAAACTCTGTCAGTTTTTGTTTGTTAAGCTGCCCTACGTTGCCCTGAAACTGCGCATTAAACATCGTTGCAGAATTAGGGGAGAGCAACAAATAGCTGAAAGCTTAGGCTGATCACAATTCTAATTTTTTTTTTTCCAAGAAGATTTTGAGAGTTTTGATTTGTGATTTCTAAATAGTATTTTAGTAGTAAAAATTGTACAGAGAGTTGGTTTTAGGTGATTTATTTTCCCGTTTGGATACATGTGAATTTATTCATATTTGCAGCATTACTTTTATTGTTAGTTAGAAATACGAGTAAGAAGATACTTCATTTCATTATCAGCACTACTGGACATTAGCAAATACTACTTTCCTGAAAGAGTGTTCAGGCCCTGGAATGGGCTGCCCAGGGAGGTGGTGGAGTCACCGACCCGGGAGGTGTTCAAAGAACATTTGGGCATTGTGTCCATGGACAAGGTTTAGTGAGAACTGTTGGTGATAGATGGTGATAGATAGTTGGACTGGGTAGTCTTTTCCAACCTTGGTGTTTCTGTGATTCTATTCCATGATTCTGTGTGTCCTGCCTGTCACTTTTTCATCAAGGGATGTAAGTATTGGGACAACAAATCCCTATTTTTGTGATTACCTGTGATAAAATATTCTGTGTAACTGTTTTATTAATTTCATTTTTGAAGCTTAGGAATCATTTTATACTTACAACAGCTAACGCTTTTCCAGCAGAGCAAAGATACAATTCTTTTTCACATAGTAGTTTGAGTCTTATTTTTTCATTCAAAATCTCAGTATCAAACATTCTCATTAACAGGGGGTGTAGTGGTGATTTCAGGATGATGGTAAATGATAAAGCTATGAGGATGAGGAAATACTTCTTGGTCATAATACTTTTTCCTCATTTCATCTAGGAAGTCATGACTTTCAATGTTTATATTTTTCTCAAGCAGAAAAATAATTGCAACATTAGTATTAGGATTGTGAATTGAAATGTACTGAGTAATTTTTATTATATATATGCTTACAGACGGAGGGACTTGTATGCCCTGTGAAGGAAGACCAACTGAATCCAAGGATTTTCAAAGTAAAATATACAGTGGATTTATTAATAAAAGTATAGTAAGGAATAAAGAAAATAGAGAATTATGCTAGAATGTGAATTCTCAGTGGCAATTCTGGGAGTCCAGAAAGTGATACCTTGTCAGAATGCAGGGTAGGTGGGGCATTGGAAACTTAAGGGAAACATGGAACATGGGAAAAGATTCAGAAATTTCCATCTGGGCCTTCAGTGCTCAATGGAACAAGGAGAGCTGGGATCAACAAGTTGCTCTGACATAAGAATAAGAAAAACTCTCAAATAAAGACAAAATTTTGGCAAAGCAGTATCTTTTTTTACGTACAATCAAAGGCTGCATCTTTTTTTCTAATTTGTATCTTTCTGACAGTATGGTAAATGTACGTGTTTAAGGAACCAAACAACATTCCTATAATTGATCTATGGAGATAATTCTTTTGACTTTAAACCTCATAATCACATTATCGCTTCAGTTGGAAGGGACCTTGAGAGTCATTCAGCCTGACCTCCTGCCCAAAAGCACTGTTACAAATATGGAAAAAACTCACAGAACAGATTCTGCATTCTCTCTGGGCAACTTGTGCCAATGTTTAATTGTCATTTTGTGATTTATTCATTTATTTCAACCTCATATCCAGTTAGAACTTCCGTGTTTTAATTTATGATCATTATCTCATAGTTCTCATGATATACATGTTGTATCATGTTTTAACCTGAATTAATATGCAAAATCTACAAGCCAAGTGATATGAAATGTGTTTTTTTTTAATCAAATCTCTGACATTTTCTCAATATAATATTTAAATAATTTGATTTTTATTTTCAAATATTTATTTTAAGGAAGTTTTATTCAAGGTCAGTGTAATTTCACAAACCTTGATATTTTTGTGGGGGTTTTTTCTCTTCAGTGAAGGGATTTCCTGACTAAAATGTGCAAGATGAGATCCTCGGAAAGATACTCTCCTTACAGCTTTTCAGAACAGCTGCTTTCTGAAAGCACAAACTGGGTTGTATTATGAAAAATATATTTGAAACTGCCATTCAAACAAAATGAAAGTTCTTTATCACCAATAGATCCTTTAACCATCTGGAAAGCATCCATTCTGAATCACTGGAAAAACAGATGTAAAACATGTCTGGATTTTAGTCATATTAATGAACTTGAAAGGGAATTCGTATCTATTTTTCAAGCAGGAAATAACTAGAATGGCCACATAGATATGTAGAGTAAGTTCCAGAAGGTGCTGTGTCATCCTTTTACTGTCAAAAATTATCAATCTTATTATATTTTTGTTGCTGGAAATGGCTAGATACTTAATAAGCATTACATTCAAACGGCTGGATAAGGCAGCTTTCTCTAAAATAAATAAATAAATTTCACTTCCCTTATTCTGTGTTTATTTTTCTACATGATGCTACTCTTCTCACAAATTTTCCATTGAGGAGTATTTTATTCCCTGTTAAATAATCACTGTATAATCTCCTGTTTTCCTCTCTTTTCCTCTCTTTTCCTCTCTTTTCCTCTCTTTTCCTCTCTTTTCCTCTCTTTTCCTCTCTTTTCCTCTCTTTTCCTCTCTTTTCCTCTCTTTTCCTCTCTTTTCCTCTCTTTTCCTCTCTTTTCTTCCTATTTTCCCTGACTTCAGTGCTCAGCATTTTCTCCTTTTTTCTCCTTTGTTCCGGTTTCTTATTGCCAGGTCTCCTTCACCCGTCACGTTCTGGATAAAACATGACCATGGACACCCACCCATGCAATGTGCTGTAGGGAGCCTGTTTTGGAAGGGGGGTTGGACTCGATGATCTCTACAGGTCCCTTCCAACCCCTACAATTCTGTGATTCTGTGATAGAGGTTTTGCCCCCTATAAATGCTGTGCAGGACTTGCTGAAAAAGAGCTTGAGTTTTTCTGAATGTAAGAATTAGTTTATAGACTTCACAGAGCTGGCTCAGAAAAATCTAGTTGTCTGTTAGACTGGAAAAGCAAACTCAATTTGGCTAAATGAAGTTGCAGGATAAACTACTCTGGACAACAGAACCTAAATAGTCCATAACCCTCTGCATATTGCTACTTATCAAATCTGAGGCTGAAAAGGAAAACAGCTTGCCACATCAGTTCCCTTGAAAATGCTACTAAACGTGTAAAGCACAGGCATTGTTCAAATCACTCAGTTGCTATGTGATAAATTCTTACTGTCCAGATTATTTGGTGTAATCAATGCGGCAATAGTTGATCAAGGGGAAATCATGGTGGTAGCCTTCTGTGATGTCATGACTGGCTGCATGGATGAGAGAAGAGCAGTGGATGTTGTCTACCTTGATTTCAGCATGTCTTTTGACACTGTCTCCCATAACATCCTCATTGGTAAGCTTGGAAAGTGTGGGATAAATGAGTGGACATTCAGGTGAATTGAGAACTGGCTGATTAACAGAGCTCAGAGGATTCTGATCACTGGCACAGTCTATTTGGAGGCCTGTAGCTAATGAGTTCCCCAGGGACAAGGGAACAGTAACAGGTCTGGTCTTGTTTAACATCTTCATAAATTACCTGAATGAAGGAATAAAGAGCACCCTCAGCAAGGGTGCTAGGAGGAATGCCTGACACACCAGAAAGCTGTGCTGCTAGTCAGAAGACCTGGACAGGCTGGAGAATTTGGCAGAGAGGAACCTTATGAAGATTCAGCAATGGCAAGTGTAGAGTCCTGAGCCTGGGGAGGAATTATTGCATGCATTAGTACGGGTTAGGTGCTGACCTGCTGCAAAACGGCTTTCCAGAAAAGGAGCTGGATGTCCTGGTGGACAGCAGGTCATCCATGAGCCGGCAGTGTGCCCTTGTGGCCAAAAGGCCAGTGGTATCCTTTGGTTGGAGGGATGTTATCCTCCCCCTCTACTCTGTAAGGCCAGAGCATCTGGAGCGCTGCGCCCAGTTCTGGTCTGCTAGGTTCAAGAAAGGCAGGGGACTACTTGAATGAGTCCAGCGTAGGGCCAGGAAGATGATGATCTCCCATATGAGGAAAGGCAGAGAGACCTGGGGCTGTTTGGTCTGGAATACACTAAGAGGGAATCTTATCAGTGCTTATAAATATCCAAAGGGCAGGTGGCCTGGCTATTTTTGGTGGTGACAAAACAAGGGGCAGTGGGCACAAGCAGTTATACTTGGATACACTGAACATTTAAAATGAACTAATGGGTTACAAATCAATGATTTTATTGGCTTGAAAATGTTCTGTCTATGATATGTTGTAACTGACATATCATATGTCGTATGTCTGAATAAAATGTGATGCAGTGAGTGCGTCAGGTGAGAAAACACATGGAACAGTTTCCAAAAGATAGGAATATATGATTTCAAAACTATCTAAAAATATGCAAGTAAATTCTGTGTTGAGATAACTTATTTCATTGTGAGTTAGTACTATTCTTCATATATGAATAACAACAAAGTAGAATGGATGGTTAGTGAATATATAATGTGTGAACACCCAGAAAGGTAAGAAGCTCAGTTGTAGCAGAATATTCTTTGTGTTGCAGTATTTTTAAATATTCATCCTGTATTCCGCAGTGACATTAGAAACTGGAGAGCCTGGATCTTACATGTCACAATGGAAGTAACGTTCTATACATGATTTCCTTATCATTATAAATACTGCTTTCATGATATTATGATTTTTTATTATTCAAAATTATGTATCCAACAAGTATTCTTTATGAAAGGGAAACAGTTTTTTCAAGATAGGAAACAAAACACAATTTCAGTTCTGTAGAAAAAGAAAATAAGTGCTCAGTATGTTGTACTTAGAAAAAGACTAAATTTGGGCTTTGTCATTGTTGTGATAAGCCAAATGTACTGTTTTCCATAGAGATATACAAGGTTGTAGCAAAAGGGTGTGTGAGGGGGTAAAATGTACATCTGTTATTTTTATTTATGAAAATTTGTATATATCTATTAAATTATGCATGTACCATAACCTTTGTGTATTTTGATACATGAATGTTCCTGACATGAGGATGCAACATGATTGGTTTCTCCTGTTTTGATGTTAAAACAGCAAACTAATAAGGTATAGCTGTGTAACGATGAAAATACTGAAAGAAGTGTTAATATTTAATGGCCACAAGCAGAAGTGTGGAATGGAAATAATTTGTTACTAAAAACACTCCAACAAATTTTTCATGTATTTTTCATATAATTCATTGAGTTTCATCACACTGTGGAGTTATTGTAAATGCATCTAACATGTAGACTAAAATCAGTGTAGTTTTTAAATCTGAAATTTAGAAACTGGGGATTGGTAGTAATAAGCAAATCTTTCCACTAGCTTCAGTGTAAGTGATTTTAGTTGATCATGTCCTAAACTGACTGAGGCAGAGCACTGCAGAATATGAGCAAAATGGACAATACACAGGAAAAGAGCAGACGTTCAGAGTTCCGTTTTTTCCTCATTGTTTAGGGGAATATTTACATGTGTTCAAGTTCTGAAGATGAGGTCATTATTTTTTTTTCTGTGTTACTTAACTTTATAATCTGCTAAGAGTAATAATATGGTTCCCAGACCCTAAGAAACTTGCAGCATGCATGTGAAAAGAGTAAAGGTTTGGGTTCCATTTTATAAATGGATCAGCAAGGCACATAATGCACAAAAGTGTCTATTCACTGTGTGTCCAGTGAGCACAAGACCTTTAACATCTTTATTCTTGTAAAATACTGGTTTTTTTGTTTGTTTGTTTGTTTTTTTTAGTTTTTAGGGGTTTTTTTGTTTGTTTTTAGTTTTTTTGTAATATAAAATGCATTAAAAGCCTCACTTGGAGGGATTTAAAATTGGAAGGAGTCGAGACACAGCAGGTTTCACAGTTATTTGAGGAGAGCAGAAGAGTACTGAGAAATTGAATTCAAAGCCATATACTTGTAGGGGAGTGCTTCTGTTAGAATAGAAGCACTAATAGAAGCACTTTGCTTCTATTTCAGCAATTCCTGATTCTTTTCTCTGAAATTCTTCCATCTGTAACAGTTCTTCTACATATGCACAGTTTTGCCTGTGTTCTTCGTAATAGCTTGCCACATTCTTGTGTGCTCTTGCCCGTCTATATGTCCGTCCATTATTCTGTCCCAGATCCTTCCTTCCTTCTGTCCCTTCTCTCCTTTGACTCACCTTTCCATCATGTGCTGGTGGTCTGGCTGTTTCCATCGTCACTGCCAGCAGTTTCCATTCATTCTTCCTGTCTGGTCTTCTTGCCTAGCGTTGATGCCAGGACAGATAAGCATATAAGCAACATTCAGCCACCCCCCTGGGAAACAATTCTGTCCTTATCTAACCCTTTCTTTCTGATTGAAAATCAATCAAGTCTGTCTTCCTTGCTTTTTCATGCCTTCTATTGCCTGTATGGCATCAAACAGGAAAGACAGTTCTTTTACTCTAGGTTTCTGTACTGTAATTTCAGGTTTTCTCTTGTACAGTAGAAGTCCTTGGTCCTTCCAGTTCTCAGCTGGAAAAAGTGGATGGCAGATGGAAATTCAGTGATAGGAATGTAGCTGCTGATCTCTTGTCTGTACTGCAAATAGATGAACTAAGAATTATTTAGAAGTTCCTTGATTAGCCAAATTTAGACACTTCACAGAAATCAACACATTTCTGGTACCAAGGTGAACCGTCTGCCAGAGTGGAAACAGGTGGGAAAGCAAAACTTCTTCATGAAAGATTTGTAAGATTTTTTTCTCCAAAATGTCTTTTCCCCAAGTAGTATATTTTTAATCAATTTGAGGAAGATAGGCAGTGTGGATATTTCGGTGGCAAACAGATTTGGCACAATAAACAGTCACATAATCAGAAGTACTGACAGTTCTTAAGAATAGGCCTGAAATTGCTGCCTATCACATAGTGTTTAAAATAGTTTCTTCTGCATCTCTCCATATGACAAAATTCATAAGCTGCGGATTGGAGATAAACATCTTTCACAGTATAATTCTGAATTTACATCTTTATTAAATTCAGTATATAAATCATACTCATTAAGCAGTGGGGCAAAGCAAGAAAAAAAATCAATTATAGAATTTAATAGAGCATTGTGTTGAGATTTAAATGACTGCCATGAAAGCATAAAGAATCTGTTTGACTTTCATTAAGTGACAGTTTACTTCTATTGAAGGAGTTAAGCCTATTTTCAGAAACTCATTTAATATTGTGCCATCTTCCTTTCTCAAGAAATCTGGTTAGTAGTTGTTTACAGCAAACTGTTTTTCTGTTTTGATTGTCAGAACCTTGGAAAATATCAAGGTCAAATATAGAATTGCAAATTAATGCAAAAATGCATTTAATTTACTGATAGATGATCTACTCAAATGTTCCTATTTTTACACTTATAATTTTTTAATTGTAAAAGAGAGGAGTGAATTTAATGAGATGAAACTGATGGCTTCGTGTTATTAGTTGGAGCTAGAACATTTTGCTTGACTAATATGCTGTTTTCCTCATAGAACTCTGCCAATGTAATTCAGTTTATAACTGAAAATAAAATTAGAAACCTAACTTGGCTTAACACAGCTTTTACTGAACATCACAGCAGTATGTGGAAAAGAAACCAAACAAATACTAAGCTATTGTAGGTCATAACACTGTCTAGTAGGCATTGTGATAAGGCTAACGTTAGGAGATATTTTTTTAAATAGTAGATACCAGCTCTAAAAACTTTCTCCATCCTAAGCAAAAATCTTTTGTTCTTCTGTCTCCTTATTTGCTAAATCTCTTGAGAATTCATCATTCTGTAGAAGTACGTTGTGGAAAAATTTACGTTGGCTTCTTACACACACTGAGTTTGTTTTTAGGCATTTTTCTGTTGAGTATCCTTTACACTGAGGCAAAAGTGAGACCATGTTCATGAGGTTTTCTTACTTGTATATTTGAAGATGTAAGTTAAATGAAATGAAATCTATAATTAATTATTTGGTGTCTTTAGAAGATCCTATTATATTGTTTTCTGTACTAAGACTACAAATCATGGATATACAGTAATACCAAGCTATTTTCATTTATAAACTTTCAAAAATTAAACTACGGTTTTAATTACAATGTAACTTAAAATATGTTCTCCCACAGTGGCAGTTGTACTGAAGGATTAGAGAGTATGATGCCAGAAGTATTGTGTAAGAAAATCTAAGCAAACAAGAGCTTGTGATTGATATAAAAAAATTCAATTTGGAATTTACTTAAATCTTTACAGCAGTACAAAAGCTGAATGCAGAAAAGTGAGAAGTGACAAAATTGCTAATCTGAGTATTACAGACCAGTGGGAGGCTGGAAGTTAGGAAAATCAATATCAGATTTTGAACAAAGCTGACAGCATTCTGCTCCTCCAGCCCTTCCAGCTCTCTTTTGTACTTGAATTCTTGGGGAGAAGTAAATATGTTTAAAAAAAAACAAAAAACAAAAAACAAAAACAAAAACAAACAAAAAAAAAAACCCCAAACAAACCCAAAACAACGACAGAAAATCTTGCTGTGAACTCTTTGACAGGTCAAACTAATTGTTATAAATGAAAACCTGCTTTAGCAGGAGGATTGGACTCAGTGATCTCTTTGGAGGTCCCTTCCAACTCTGCCAATTCTGTAACTCCTACAATTCTGTGATTCTGTGAAAACCTACAGCTGGTGTTTGGCAATTTGCCATGGCGATCTTAGGTTGTCTTTGATTATGTACTCTAACTATGGAAGATGAACAGCTCCACGTATTTGTAAAAATCCAAAGAGTTAATTAGTGCAGTGTTTTTTGTCTTAACCTTATATTTTCATTTAAACCCTTCATCCTATTTGCTGTATATGTCAGTGAGGCTGGGAGAGAGAACTGAGAGTGTCCTCATACTGACTGAAAGTACAGACTGTCCCCAGCGGGCAGACAGAATGAGGCTGGGCTGTCAATCAGGATGTGGTTTTAAGTTAGAGATAGGATATTTTCAGATAATTTCAAAATAGAGAACTTGGGCACAGGTCAGATGTCTTTTCCTACTTCCAAACAGCACTAATTTCCAGGCACATTCATGCACTTTCCTAGATGAAGAGCTTTCATTGCAGGAAAGTGATGTAATGTAACTGTTACATTTTAGTGATTTAGTAATGGTATTGACTACTTGATGCCGTTTTGATAATAAACAAATATAGTTAATATTAAATACCCAGGGTCAGTTTGAACATAAACAGTGTGGTAGCTTAGCACTGATTATTTATTATTAGAACACAAGCTTGAAGAAGCTACATATAGCATAACATTCTGTTATATCTACATGTGAGCAGCAAGGAAATCAAATGTGAAATTTGATGCACAGCATGAAATATAGATAGGCACATGTATTACCCAAATCTATCACCAAAGATGAGTTTCTTCCATGCTCTTTTCACATGGGAGCCAGCTTTATTCTCTGGAGCTGAAGGACGCTAGGAACAGAACTCCCAGGAGGGATGGAATGGAGGAGGTGGGAAGAAGCTATGTAGTAGTCTGACATAACAACATCAATAGAAAAATTTGTTCTTTCTTCCCTCACTTCTCTGGTGAATGCTAGGTACTGGCAAGGGAGAAAGGGGTAGCATTCACTTAAATGATACTTACAAATGAGTTGTACTTTCCAAACAGTTAGACCCTGAAACACTGTGTGAGTGTTAGCAGTAATGACTGATGGGCTTCTGGCTGGAACTGTTTAAACCAGGCTTTTGAATCCTCCAGTTCTCCAGCTGGATAGTTAGTTACTCTTAAGCTATGCCATCCCATTGCTTTCAGTTGCAGAATTAGGGAAAGCCCCAAGTGAATTGCTTCTGAATTCTTGGAGCTTGGCTGCTAATTAAGGCTGGCCTTTGTAAAGTTCAGTCTAGAGTGCCCCTGTGCCATGGCTGGCACAGAAATCCTGTGCATCTGAAGAAAGGCTTTTGGGTATGGAGCATTTCCAAGCTACTACTGCTGAAATGAGGCTGAAAGTGAATAAAGTCTGTGAAAAGATGTCATCAGTACTGAGAGTGGTTCAAGCCTCTCACTTTTTGATTTGCCCTGAATGGTATGAGAGCTATAGATTGTTACTGTCCCCACACAATGGCAGAGGCATTACGGCTTTCTAAGTTCAACCATCACTTCCCAAAGGACTGCAGAATGTTCCTCGGACTCTGCATTGATGTCCCAGTTCAGAGGACGCTTAGTCTCTGTCTGGACTCCGTTGCTGATCAGAGCTTTTTAGGTGGGTTAAATAGGGTCAAACATCTCAGGCCAAGGAGAAGCCTGGGTGGGCCTTGGGCTAAAACCTCTGTTAAACATCAAGTATCATCATGCTCCTCCTCTCACTCCAGCATCAGGGAAAGACAAAATAAAGCACAAAGGAGGGTGTGCAAACCAAACTGTGTTGTTGCTGTAGCCTAAGAATGGAAATACTTTTGTTGAGAATAGACTAAAGTGATTCATTGTTGTGACTGTGAAAGTTGTAGAAGGAGTCTGTCCCTTCCTGACTTCAGCACACATCATTCTCATAATGCATATAAATTACACTGTACAGGAAATTATTCATGTCTCAAGCTTCCTTATTATGTTGTTACATAGCTCTGTATTTTTCCTTACCAGTGGTTATGAAAATACAGCTACCAAAATGAGTGCTTTGAGTTGCCTCCACTTCTCAATGTGAAGTGAAAGCCATTTTACTCAAAGCTCTGTTGAGCTGTACCCTGTAGTTGCTGGGGAAAAAAAATAAGTGCATTGGAACTGAAAAAAATATAAGTGCTTACTGGAATTAAAGTTGAAAGCAGGCTAAGTGTTGGTAATTTTGTTTTCACATGATGTCTTTTTGATGGCCCAAGGCTAGTTAGATTTTTCTTCTTCCCCTTCTTGTTATTTCATCAGTTCAAACCTGAAATGTGAAGTAAGCTTATTAAAAAAACAGTGTGGTCATTGCTTTGAATGGATGATGCTGACAGTATAGCTGCTTATATGCTATTTGTGTGTTGCTTTGCCTGGAATTTGGACGAGCTTGCCACTGAAGCAGAAAAAGCACAGCCAGTGTTGTCAAATATTATTGGTGCAATGTGCCTTTATGTGTGCCTGGCTGAGCAGCATCAAATGGTATTTTACATGGTTCTTTCTCAGGGCCATAACTTGCTACATACTGCAGACTTTCAGTGAAATCATTTATTTTATTTTAGATTTACACACATATTTATAATCCATCAGGGTGATTTGCATGAATTTGTAAAATATTCCTCCACCTACCCTGCTTAATCTTTTCATTTCATATTAATAAGCTACTTTGAAAAAACCAAGGCCTCTTTCCCTAAATAGTATCCTTGAATTGAATAGTCTCAGTGCATCTAACTATGATATACAGCAGTCAGAAATATGTTTTTGAAGCTTTAAAAAGACCTAAAATTAGACTTCAGCAGCTTTTATCCATACAAGTGTTTGGATTATCTTTATTCTCAGTTGTTTCTTGGATGAACACTTTCAGACCTGCAAGGTTTTTCATTTTGTTTTGTGTTGTTTGCTTTGGCTGGGTTTTTTTCTGAAGCACTGAGCCCTTTCTGTTAGCCCTAATTATAAAGAAATATAAACAGCATTTACCGTCTCTGTCCTCAATGCAAATATAAATCCAACTACATTATGTAACATATTCTAGGCAGAAATCATGGGGAAATGCCACAGTAGCATTATTTTGGAACAAGCTGATTCTTTAACAGCATTTTTAAATGCTACTTTGATTCCTTACAAAAGCTGTATTTTTAAGATTCTTCTGTTGAATGCTCATTTTGAAATTCATAAAATATTATTTTGGTGGTCTAATAACTTTGATGCATATCTTTGCAAATTTAAAATGTAATGGATGTTGACTACTCCTGTTTTTCTTTTTTACAAGTCTCCTTCTATTCCAATAAATGATGTGAAAAAGATGTCAGCAATGAGATGTATGGATGTGAAGAATTATTTCTCTTTTAGCTGAATTTTGACTGATCTAGACCAAATAATAGTGGCATCTTTTCTGCATGCTGTTTTTATTTCTCTGTTCTCTTTAAACGGAGATGAAAAACACCTGCCAATCCATACTGAAACGTTTGTGTCTCATTGATTGCTACCTGCAGAGACCATCCCAGTAATGACAGTATAACAACTCGGTGGTGAAAATGATCTTTCTGTGAAGTCTTGTGTGGGATAACTCCCTACAGAGAAGGACAAAATGGTCAAAGCCTCAGTGCTACTTTGCCTTAGACTTGTCTTTTCACTAAGATTTTGTCCATTGTACCTCCTGCTTGCTGCTGGCTGTAGATGCTTTTGGTTTTTTTTAGCCTAGGTTATGAAATTATAATTTTATTAAAGCCTGTAGAGTATGTTGTTAACTTGGTAAGACAAATCTCTGCATTATCTTTAAACTGAGATAATAGCCTAGCCTGTTTTGTTTTAATTCAAAATCAAGTTCCAGCGAAAATAGCATGGACTGGATTTTTTAATAAGCTAAAACAAATTTTAGTGGGGACATCTTGTCAAGCTATGTAGGATTTATCACCTTGTCAACTGTTTGTTGAACTGAATTATTATAAGTTGGTAGTCATAAATGTACCAATAGTATACAATATGTTGCCGCTTTATTTGAAGACTTGTATTTAAAAGTAGTTTCAAGAACATCACTGCAGCTTGAGTCTCCCTCGTAATTTAGGCAGTGTAATTTATTGTTGCAGTGTTTTCTTCCTTTGAAGACTGAAGGAGGGAAGTGAAGGCAGGAAAGGGGAAAGAATATGTCAAAAAAAATTATTCATCAGCTGTTGTCAATTGTTGGGAATGAACCAGCTGGATCAGAAGCAAAGAAGGAAACCTATAATCTTTTCCAGCTATAGCAATATTGGAACATTATTTCTAGAATTAGCTGAAAAATATTTCAGACACGAACGTAATGTTCTTTTTAAACGCCGCATATCCTGAAAAATGTTGAGATAGAAATAACTGTTTGCTTGTTCAAACTTACTGTGGTTCAATACTGTTTAATAGGAGTACATAAAAACCATGCCACTGCATACTCAGTGTTCACCTAAGAAAGACATGCTGCATTACAGAAGATACTAGAATTTCTGGCTGGTTTTAATTTTCATTCTAGCGTAAAAATCATGCTTTCTACATACGTCATTTTAATGGAAGTTATTTTTTGTTTTCTAGCTGTTTTAATTTAATTCAAGCTTCTTAATTTCTGAAACTGATTGATCAACATTGAGGTTAATCTCCAATGTCTTACTTTTTTTTTTTTTTGTATCGATCAAGTCTTACAAATAGTAAATTTGTTTCCAGTGAGCATATTCTTTTAAGTGACCACTTGTATGCAAGGATTGTCATAATCTTTCCTAAACTACCATCATTACTATCACTCCTATGAAATTGTATTTCCAAAAGAGAATGGCATTCAGTTCTATTTCTTTTATTTCTTTCCCTATTCTGTTCCTCCCTGCATCTGCCTGCCTTCATGCTATTATGGCTGGATCTCTTGCAGAGATGCTTTTTGTTTTGTTTTGTTTTGTTTTCTAATCACTTAAGGGTTAGGCAAGATTTTCAGAAAATGTAGTATTTTATGAGTATCTTAGTTCCAGGTTTAAAGGAACGTAATTTTCAGTTCAATGAAAAATAAGATCTCTTTAACATGAGCTAAATAGTGCCAGCAGTCATCAGCTCAGAAAGTCGTGGATCTAGTACATTTATTATGGACTTTATTAGTACATTCATTATGATGAAGAACTACAGCTTGTCGGTGGTGACTTCTAAATGATTTCTTTATGCAATTGCTTTCTGCTGGTCTTTTCTGAGCTAAGATGCATTTTCCTAAGGTGGATCTGATTTAAGATAAACAAGACGTGTTATGATCTAAAAACTGATGACTTACCATATATGATTTCAGGCTATGTGAGCAGCACAGTAAGCAAGATATTCTGAAGAACAATTTTCAATTGATCCAGTATATTAGTATTGATTTTTTTTGTCCTTTGGAGCTTTGCTGGTACAAATGTGGAAATAACTGCATGAAGCATAAACCAGAAGCCAGTGTCTGTGTAAGTGCACTACTTAGCAGTGGTCTGCTTGTGTTTAACATTTGTTGAATATCAAGAAAACAATTAGATTAAGTCAGGGTTAGTATTTAGTCTAGCTCACGTTTTCAGAGTGGGATCTCCAGCTAATTCTGTTGTTTTCTGACTGTCAGTTATAACTAGAGTATAGCAAAGCAAGATTTAGCAGTGAAAATGCATTTTCTTTCATTTCATGAGAACAGTTTACCCTAGACAACTCATAATAGGAAATGTTATGGTATGTTATTCAAATATTATCTTCCATCCAAATCTCTGAAATTGTATTAAAACAAAATTCAGAAAAATATCATTGCAAGTATGCAATTTTGAGAATAATTAAAAAATAAAAATAAAAAAAGAAGTGGTGGTTTTACCTTTTATAGGAACAAAAGTTAAAGTGTCTGAGTTCCAATTCTGGAAACTCCTCATAGGTGTATTTTGTACATAGATAAATGCACAAAAACCTTAAATAATTACTTAAGAATGCCTTTTTGAGGAAAATGAGTGTTATATGTTATATTTATTATAGTAAACCATTTATTGTCTCCAAACAGTATGAATTACTTTTTTTTTTTCTAATTGGATTCTAGCCATGATATTCCCTGTGATAGAATCACTCTTAAGAAAGTAGAAATACATTAGAAAAGAATGAATTTTTATGATTAACTTTGAGGTTTGTTTTAATAACTCAGACCAAACAAAATGGGATAAATTAAACATCATTTTTAATACCATCACTGAATTACTTTTAGTATTTATGAAATTATAAAATTTGTGTTACCTATCTATTGCATTTGAATATTGCAAAACTTTTTCATCTCTACATTCATCAGGCAAGCTTAAACTTCCCTTTTATTTATTTCCCTCAAATAGAAAGTTAAAACACAAGAATATGAAAGAATCTTGTGGTAACGTGTAGTGTTTTCTGCTATTAAAATACATACGTATATGAAGAGTGTAAAAAGCAGTAAGGAATTCTTTTGGAAGGATTCTGTGAAGAAACTTAAGGCTCAAATGCCTTGTTTGCTCTTGTTATTCAGGGCTGACCCAAGTACTGGGGTGAAATCTGCAGTATTCTGCACTTGCATTGCCCCAGGGTCTATCGATGTGGGCAGGTGGAGAATTTACAGGACTTAAGATTCGTTTCACATATTCATTAGGGCACTTCAAATTTTCCAAGAATTTTTATTCCCAGAGAGTTCATTCAGCTATTGAATATTTATTAACAGTAAGGCCTAAGCATGCATCTGTACATTTTGTAAATTAAATTAACATTTGTAAATCTTGAAAAAGAGAAGATCACTGAAACTGAATGAGATTAGCTGATTTATAAAGCTTTTATTTGTGTGAAGTTTATTGTTTGGCCACAACTTAGAAGAGCTCTGAGACGAAACAAACTAGTTAGTGATCTTCTTTCAAATAATTACATTTGTTTTTCCCTAGTGATTAACAGAGTGTCCCATCACTCTCATTTGTGAGTTCCTAATCTTCTTCATATGTTTTGGGACTGTGTTGGGTGTCTACAATTGCCAAGAAAATATCTATCTGTTATAAAGGGAAACTAGGCAGATCCAAAATATTATGTTTTGGAGACAACAGGAAAGCCTTCTTGTTACCTGTCACATAATCAACACTGTATCCAGTAATGAACTCTAAAGAGGGGCCAGAATCAGCAGCAGTAAGAAAGTGATGACAACAGAGAGTGCTAATTCTGTTTGGATTGGAAAGTTCCTTTGCTGCATTTTCTGTTTCATTTGTGAGCATTAGATTTATAAGTTTGGAGGGAGGAGGGGGGAAGAGCGAGAAGATGAAACAAGAACCCACAGAATATTGAAATTCTGCTGTATAGAAGTAGGTGGATTTGTAAACAGACAAAGAGCAAGCTGACTCATAAAACACTATCAATCAAATAATAATTTAAATAAATCCTGAAACATGTATAAACAAAAAATTGCAGCATCTTATCCAAATTATTGATTTAGCAACTTTTCTTATGCAAAGCCTTTTATTGATGAATTGATGTAATATCTCAGTAGATGTATTTATTGCTGTATTCCTCAGATATTCCTCTTAAGTATAAAATAGTTATTTCATGGTGTTGTGCTTACACAGAAGTCAAATACTGATGGAATTATCTTGATAGTTATATAAACATTACTTGCTAAGTGAGAAAGGATTTGTGGGTAAAGAGTAAAGAGTCCGATAAATTTGAAATATATGAAACAGTGTTGATTTAAATTGGTTAGCATAGGGGCTTTTATACTCTTATTTTTGAGGATGTTATATACAATGCAGTATCTCTTAAAAGAAACAGTTAAGTAAACAGTACAGTAGAGCGATGAAAGGGTTCTGGAATGTTTCTGTTGGAAGAAAAGAAAAATGCAACATTCAGTAACAAATGCTATTTTGCAAAAAATGATGTCTTAATGAATATGTAGCCATTTTAAGCCCATGATGAAACTCACCATAACTAGTTTTGTAAACTATATTCCACTTTCACAGTAAGATGAAGGTGGAAGTTTAAGGTTGCAATTTTTACTATTTCCAAAGACAATTATGTTAACCCAAGTCCAAAATTTATTCTGTCTTGCATATTTTCAGGGAGTTTAGTTGAATTGCGTTATATCAAAGTAATTGTTCTGCAGGGAAACAAGTTCACTGGAGCCAGATAGAGCTGTTCTGTCCTCAATCTCTCATTATTCAGGGCCAGTAGTTGAACTTCTCATGAGTTTCTACTATTATGCTTGAATAAGGTAACAGGTACAGTAGAAAATGTGCTTTCTAGTGAACTGTTGTAATCCACAATACTGTGCCAGTCTTCTAGTGTTTGATATTGAAAGTGCTTTATATGCATATTTCATGTATCAATATCTATTTGGAAAATGAGATTACTCTCAGTAGTCTTTCCTTTTGCTTTTCTTTTGGAGTGAGCTACAGATGAATGTGATATGCGGCTCTCATTAAACAAGATGCTACTTTATTTACTTGGAACCCCTGCTACAAAAAGATGGGAGGCACACACATCAAACTAGTTTCTCAAGTTTGCACTTTAGTGTGTTGATGACTGAATAACAGATCACCCAGTGGGAAACTTTGATTGCCTGTCAAGACCAATCAGGACTCACTGGCAGAGAAAACACTTATTCCAGCAAAGTATTCCTAGTGTAGACACGATCAAGTAATCACAAAGACCCTCTGAGATGAAAACAGCTTCCATGCAGTGTACTTTAGTGGCTAGCAGATAGCTTTAAAGAATAGACGTGGAGAGATTGCTTTTGCAAAGACTCATCCACAGTTCTGGGACTGGTCTCCTGAAAGGCTGCAAATGGACTTTCATGTTACTCTTGGTCTTATTATCTCAGTTGAAGGCAGAACAAAAAATGAATTTTAAATCTGTTTTGCCCAGAAGGTAATGGTGATAATTGAGACAGATTACTAGAAGAGGGAAATAAATATCTGTCTTCATCATAAGTAAAGCAAAAAGGGCATGGACAGAGTAAATATGGAAGAAAGTCACTGCTTGCAGTTTTCTTCAATCTACATTGAAGAACAAGGTCACCTTTGAGTAGAGAACATCTACAATTTAGATCTCCAGCCATGTCTATTCAGAAACTGGGTAGCTTGGCATTTCATATTTTTATTACTTCAGAGTCCTAGGAATATTAAAATCTCTTTGTTAAATGTCATTGAGTAAGTTTCCTCCTGAATGAAGAGCATTTCACTGTGATTTTTTTTTCTTTGCTGATATTTAATGTGAAAACAACAAGGACAACAACAAAAAACTGATTCAGAGTTCTTACAGTTACGCTGTGCTTTTTCTTTTTATTCTGACCCTGTCATAAGTCCAGGATAAATGGCTTTCAGCCATTGGGTAGAGTTTTGTCTAAGCCACTACTTACAGGAGTTTGATTGCTATTGTGAAAATAAGTAGGTTCCTTCATTTCCTTCATTGTGGGCCAAGAGCCAACTTGTTCAAATACCATACTGAAGTGCACGAAACAAAATATACAGTCCCTCTCAGATTAAAAAAAAAAAAAAAAAGTGACGATGAATTAGAATCACAGAATCATAGAATAGCTTGGGTTGGAAGGGACCTTAAGACCATCTAGTTTCAACCCCCAAGATTTGGGCAGTGGGCACGGTTTCCAACCACTAAATCAGGGACTAGACCAGACCAGTTACAGACAGATGCTCTATTAAGTTTTGATGGAGGTTGTACACGTACAGTGAACTGATTCCTCTGTGGTGGTTGGTGGTTCCCAGATCACAGGTAACAACATGAAAGGGAGGATGACTTCAGTTCTGCTGAGTTGTTGCATCACTTTGTAAAGTCATCGGTAGATAAAATGGACATGAAGCTTTATTTCCAGCCCATTCACATGGATCAAGGGTGCTTTGCTGGCACTCTTGGAAGCAAGAACTACAGTCCCACTGTGGATTCATTATAACATGATCTGGACCCATACAAGTATCACATAAGAGGATTTGGTTCCTTTTTTGTCAATCTGACTTCAGGATCTTTGTCATTTTCTTGCTATTTTAAAACACTGATAATCAATTAAAGCATAGGTATGGTTTCTTTTGCAGTGATACTGCCATGGTGTAAAAACTGCTGTTATGTATGCTTGTTGGAATCTACTGTTTTGAATTAAAAAGGAATCAAGTACAAAAAAGCCACAGGATGCTATTGCTTGTGGCAGTTCTTCATTTGAATTATCTGTGTGAAAAACAGACTAGAGGATTCCTGGTCATTTTTGCAAATTATGACAACATGGAAGGGAAGGTGTGAGGCAGAACTTTTTAGATTTAGCCACTGTTCCAATGCCTGTTCAGTGCTGCTGAAGGCACTTTCTTGTTGAGAAGACAGATAAGGTGGTAGAACCTGTCAAGTGTTCTCTATGACAAAGTGAACTCTAATGAAACAGTGATGGTAGCAGCTAACTGGTTTTGAGCGTATGGTCCCTACACTGCGTATACTGTTAGAAAAAGAGAGAGGAATAGTGTTTATTCAGCAGATTCTCAATACTTTTTTTCTAGGATAGTTATCCTTTTCTGACTCCTGTGTTAGTTTTAGGACTGTTTTCAGAATGTGGTTCTGCCTGTCTGAATTAATAAAAAATTGAGATGTGAGTTAGCTTAAATCTCGTGTGGAAAGAGTAATATCTGGTTCACTTAGAGAGTAAATGAAATGAACAGTGTAAAGAAGAGAGATATGGTTGAGAACACTGTAGGTGGAGAGACAAACAACTTGGACTGGAAGAAATACATTTGTTGTGAAGAAGGGATGAGTTACTTTGCATTTATATCAATCTGCTTTAACTTAAACATTGTGTCAACATTCAACCAATTCTCACTCACTTTAAAGAGACTTTGACTGTTCTGAGCTAGAAAAACATGTGAAAAACACTATATAGGCAGTTAGAATAACAGACTATCCCTTACTCCAATTCTGTTGTGTAATTTAGTACCTATGTACCAACTTCAGTTGATGACAACAAGTTATCTCTTCATGTCTGCAGAAGAATTTTGATTCAAACAGTATTAATACAAGTTTCTCCTTTTTGCCACAGCAATATATTTCATCTTTGCTCTTCAGGTTCAGCTCTTGATGTGAAAATAGGTCAGTTTTTGTTCTCTGCTGTCTATCAGTATGTGTGTCAATCAATCTCGTAAGGAACATTCTCCCGTTAGGGGTTATATTTGAGATCATCAACTCATTTCAAGTAGGCTTCTAAACAGATGGTTTCTCTTGGTCCCCAGAAACGTTATCTGCATTTGAACCATTGATATGAGTGTGAAAGAATCTGTTTATATTCACCACAGTGTGGCTTCCATCTATTCAAATTTTAAAGGCACAGATTTTATTCTGTATGAATAAAGCATAAGAAAAATAGCTGTACTGGATTAATAAGTAATTAGTGGGATTTCCTTCAATTAAAACTGAACACACAAGCCTGCAGACTTGCATATTGAATACATTCTTTAAAAAAAGTAGGCACTGGTATAACTTGAAACAGAGCTGTGATGTAAAATTTTCCAGCATAAATTAGTTTGATAAATTTTTAAGGTGATTTGCATTTTATGCCTTTCCATTCTTCGTGGTTCTTTTTAAGACTCTCTAGGTTGTATTTTCCATTGGATTTTATTAAGTTGCTCAGCTGTTTGGCAGATAGGGAAACAGCATGGCACTGAGAACAGAAATATGCTCCCTAAATTATTTCTGGTACTGCAAATAAAATATCAAAGTAGTCTCATGGATTTTGCTGAGAATGAGAGATCGTGTCTTCTAGTTGTGAATATTCCAGGCAATGACAGACGTAAGTTACATACCAGAGTCCCCATTTTTTATTTCCTAGTTTTGTTTTATTTTTTGCCTCTCTCTCTTCTAGAAATGCAATACTGTTGAATGCCACAGTTACCACTGTTTGATTTGCTGTACTTCTTAATAGCCATAGTCAGGATCAACATTCATGATGGTTAGTGTATGTTACAAGATGCAGTATAACATAAAGACACCAGAACTAGATTTAAGTGAATTATTGAGGGTACTTGAAGCAGTCTGGGAAAAGAACCACTGGTCTTAATCTGTACTTATGTATTCCTCTTGGCTTGATGTAGACATACTGTTGGTATAACTTCTGTGAGACAGCCTTATGTGATGTGTATTACACATGCGTGAATGCAGTAGAGTTTGTTTCTAAGTTGTATGTGCTTCGTGTAATGAATTTGATTGTGTATTTATGGTAATATAATACAGCGTCTTGATTGTTTTGGTGAGATTTAGTCTATCTAAACATCAGCCCTGTATATCAGAACTTCTCAAGCATTGAAAATGAGAGGGTACCATTACTGTTCTTCTTACGGAAATCAAAAATCTTATAGTAGAAAATAGCAATGACTACAGAATCATGGAAGAGCTCAAATACTTGAAGCAATGAATAAGAGAAATTCAGTTAAAGTGCATACTCCTACCATCAGCTAATGCTTAGACAGCTGTTGCTTCTGAAAAATGTTGGTACTGTGTCAAAGTCAAGCTAATAACTGAGTACACAAATAAAGGATCAATATAACAGTGTATTTCGAATTATGTCAGCAGAGTGTTGGTTGATTCTGAGATTCTTGATTCTGCTGAGATGAGATTTCTCTGTTCATAAACTAGATTTAAAAAAAAATACAAAAATGCATGTAGAGCAAGTAAAAAATTGCAGTTATGCGGGGCTTCATTGTTATCTTTACCAAAATGCTGGTTTTGGTGTTAAAAAAAATAATAATAATTTAAAAAGACTAAAGATGTTGATTTGGTGAGGTTTTTTTGCTTAACTAGAAAATATATGTTTAAACACCTTAAAAATTGCCTACAAAAAAATCTTAAGAATACCAGAATTTCATGTTGTAGGAATTCTGTGTGAGATACCTCATAATCCAGACTACAACTGAAAAGCACAGCCACATCTCCCTTTCATGCTTTTCTGAATTACAGAGCCACAATAGCTAGGAATTCCACTGAGTTACTTTGCAACCCCTTTAAAAAATAAATGTCAGTCTCATGATTTTGGTGCTCCTTAAAAGCAGCTTATGAATATATGGTAGTAATACACTGTGGTTTCTCTTTTCATAGCGAATATTTCGGCATTTATGGCTTAAGTAGAAATCAGACAAGCTGATTTTTCCCGAACTCAAACATAACCTCATAACCATCAGAGGCTTCTGCAATGGAAGAGTTTCCTACTGTGTTTTGTATATTTTAAAAGTTAAGCAAGCTACTCAAGGCAGATATGAACATGATGTGTATTCATCATTACAATGCTTCTTGCTACAGAATAGCAATCAGATACTAGTAGAAGTAGGTATACTTTTATCAAAATAAGTAAGCCATTTCTACTTCTAGAGAGTGATATATATCCAAAAGGAAGGATTCAACATTGTCTGGGTTTAGTAGAAGGCTTCATAAGAATAGCATTGAACTTACTTCTTGTGCTACAAAATTCTGTGGCTCCTGTAATCACCGATGGTTCAAAATACAGGGTTTCATTCCTGTATTTATATTTACTACTGTAAGTGTGTAGTCTTTATATCACTTTTAACTGAGCAGTTTGTGTTAATCTTGGCTTGACTTTACACTGCTTTCAGTAAAATACACTGTTGTGGTATGTCCAGGACTTCCTTTAACATCTTCCTTCTACTGCACTAGCAGTGGGAAATGGACAAGTGTCAGGAAGTTTATGTTGCAGTAAGTTGTCCTGTTCTTTAGTGCAGAGCATATGACTTCATCTTCAGCAAAGATGAGAAAAAGTTCTTTGCTTTCTTCATAAAGCATTAAGCATTGATTCTCAGTAGTCATCCCCCCCCAAAATCTCTTACTGTATTTTCCTTTTCTCCACATCTTGCTCTGCTTTTCTCATTTTTCTTTTTCCTTTCCCAGAAGAGTTCTACAGTTGAAGGGCTTTGGACCACAGAAGTTTCATCATTAGTTCTGACACACAAGACAGAGTAACTTCAGCCTTTTAAACTAGATATCCAGGTTGTGCTGTGAGTTATTCTGAGGGTCACATTATTGAGATCATTTTTTCTCTCTTGGTGAAAGGAAGGAGGAGTTGTTGCCTTTTCAGTTAACGTAGAACTTAAATGGTGACTTACTACACTGCTGAGACTCTCTGAGGGTCTGTCTAGCTAGTACCATCTCATCGGTGTGGTAAATGAATAAGCTGCAGCTGATCTACAGTTTACTTGCATACTAGCATTAGTGAATAACTCTATTTTAAATTTCTTTGCTTGCTCTTGTTAAGTGCTCTTGATTGTTCAAGATTCTGCAAGAGGTAATACAAAAGTACTGCTTGTGTCAGTAACGTTATACCACTCACAACTGTAGTTGAGGATGTCTTTAAGCTATCTGTCTTTTTAAGAATTGCATTTTGTTTGATAATCTAGTCCATTCTCATGAAGAGATGAACTAGACTTGAGAGTCTTTCCATTAATGAGTTTTCCAGGCTGTACACAATAGCTATTAAGATGAAAAAACTGTGACTTAGGGAGGTTGAATTAGATTTGTTAGTACTCACAAGTGAACTCCCTTCTGGTAGCTGGAGTGATCTTTTAAAGCAGATGAGAAGAATAGAGCATGAGGCACGCAGCAATTTTTCATTGTTATTGCAGGTGACATCTAAACTGGCAGCTTGCAGGCATAAGAAGGGCATATAAATTAGGCAGAATTTCTTGAGACTTTTTCAAAAGTATCAACAGAAGTGAGGAAAGGAATAAACTGAAGTAGAATGTGAGAATAAACATCAGCATTGTTACCCATCTATCTTTCAATGAAAAAACAAAAACAAATACAAAAAAAAACAACAAAACAACCCAACACCTAGAAATAAAAGCAGTTTAAGAACTCTCTTCTGCAGTTGGCAATAAATAAATAAAAATCTGTACTAGCTTACAGTGGCTTCTAATATCGTGTGCATATTATAGTCATTTTTCATGTCAAAAAGAATTAGATTACTAACAAGCAATTGAAGGAAAACATTTTTCAGAATGGAGTGGATCTTTCTGTTTTGTGGATGTTAATTGAAAAAATCTGTGAATCTCCTGCCACCTTCAGAATTTCAGTGATCTTAGATCAATAGTAAAGTTTGGCAGGTGGTAATATCCTCTTGTTATCACTACTGCATAGCTTTGACACATTCTGGGGTAATATTTGACCATCACAGTTGAGCTCTACTGTCAAAACTGGGCAATGTCTAATTTAGGTACTGCCAGTGCTTTTATCAGTCTTGTCTCAGTCCGCTTAATTTTAACTTAAACTTCTGTAGTAGAAATGCCTCTATAGTACTTGATACAAAAGTTTAATTAGAAAACAAATAGATCTGTATAACCTAGACGATGGCTTTTAGGGGAGAGAGCTTTTGTGTAGCAGAAACAAAGAGAAGGCTTTTTCTTTGCCTGTTTGTTCGCTCAGTTTAAATCAAGCACATGACTTTTGAGTACTGAAGTGGTAAAGTAGTTACGTGCCAAAGACCCTTCCACCCTAATCACCTTTCCTCTGTCTTGCAAGAAGTTACGAAGGGATCCAGCAGATATAATTCTACTTTGAACCAGAGCATACTCTTTGTATATGTGGAGGCAATCTCTCTAACCTCACTGATAAGCCCAGTGGTAATAGTTTCTAAAAAGTTTCTACTTTGCACTGTATCAGCAGTATTTAGGAACAGAGGGATGGGTTTGCAGCTCTCAATTATCTTCAGTGCCTTCTGCCCAAAAGTTTGATCTTGTCACAGTGCACTGTGTGGGTGAAGCTGTGCTAGGAGCTCCTGATATATTTGTTTTATTAACAAATGTTAATAAGAAGATATCTAAAGTAGTAACGCAGTAATACTGAAACAACCTCTGCCTAAACAAGCACAATTAGAAATAATTGCACCTACAAGACAGACAAGCACACAGGCATAACTCGCTCATAGCACGCTCTCAGTAGCCCACAGCCTGTCTGCTCCCTGGGGGCCATGGCCTAAGCTCCTGTCTCAACATGTACTCCTCCTCTGGCACCACATCTCAGGCCTCCACACAGCTGTCATGCCTATGGGATGCTAATATTTTGGGGTCTCTGTGCGGATCCCTTTGCATGCAGCTCTGGCTGAGATTGCCAGCAGGTACCATGCCCTGACTGTAGGGGTTACCAGGATAAAGCACTAGGAGCAGAATGAGGATGCATCCATGGAACAGTCTTGCCAACTTAACAGAAGGATAGGAAAGTGAGAATGTGGATGAAATAGTTTGAAGGTGGATTCGCTGTCACTTTATCACCGAATGGATGTGAAAGTGGTCTTGACATTTAATATTACTGGAAGAATTTCACACTATTGGCCCATTTTTAGCTTTTACCTTGTATTTCAGATACTCTGAAGAGAGAAGAGCCTCGAAAAGACTTAGATAAAGCTTCTTTCAAGTTCTGCAACTTAAAATTAATGTGATGGTTAGGTTCTATAAATATAATTTGTGGGAAAAAGAAAAATGAAACCAGCCATCCATCAATCCATTTAATTCCATAGTTATACCATCAAAGTATAGTCCACATATTCTTCTCTACTCTTCCTTCAAAACAAAACAAAACTGCCTGATAACATTCAATAATATCACACAGCATAGGGACTACTTACTACTTTCTAAGAAGAATGGCATGAAAAGGATACTGCAATTGCATCAGTTTTATTGCAGAAAAGAACTTTTAAACTTGCACTGAGATGCCCTGGAAGCAGCTTTTTCTTCCCGCCAAATACTTGCAGTTTAATAGTAGACTGGCTGTTGATTTACATAATATTTTTACTCTATTTATTTTAAAATAAAACCTTTTTTTTTTTTTTTCTCATTGAGTAACACTAAAACAATATTACATGATGTGAGCAATTAAAAATAATTGCAAAGGCTTGAAAACTAAATACTAACAAGTAAAGGCCAAACTCCAAAGTTTTTGCTTTGGTTTCCTTAAAAAAGATTCTTACTTGTTTCACTGTCGTTTCTACTTTGGCATTTCCTAATTTATAGCGCACAGAGGACTAGATTAATAAAACAGACTGCTACACTTTGTCTGCAAAACCAGCATCTTTTAATGCTCTTAGTTATCAGTGCTCCAGATAAGTTTCATGTTAAGTAGCTAAGTATGAGCATACAGTGTTGATGTGTGCCTCCATATTCCTTATTCTCAGTTTACCTTGCCTGGATAGAGTATTGACTCACATCAAATATTCTCACGTAGTATGATTTAGTACAGTTTTTACAAGCTGTATTTATTACTGATGCTTGCTTTTGACTTATCCAAAACTTTGTCAGAGCAGTGTTACAATGAACTACTTTCTTATTCAACAGCAATGCTTTCTAGAACATTTATCTAAATTTTCAAGGTTTTTTTACGATGAATTTCCAGCCATTTTCTTTCCATGAGTTACCTTCAGTTGTACCTCACCACACTTTGAGGGCTTTCTGAGATCAGAGCATGGATGTGATCAGATAACAATGCTGGCTTGACATATCTCAATATATGAAGTGTGAAGGTAAAAACTGCAGTCAGCAGTGCCAGTCAAACAGATTAATACTGTTGCTGTAACTGGAAAAAAATGACTAAAGCAGGGTAAACTCGTCATCTTCTGTTGCAAATGCTGCTCTCACCTAATTTGATTTAATTTTAATGATTTGAGAACTTAGGAATAGGATTCATTTTGTCCAGTTGTAATACCCGTAAGTTGGGTGCCCGTTTTACAGTACTGACCTCAGCTGATTTTACAGCCAGTAGAAGGCAATTAATCTTATTTTATTTCAAACTCTATTATGGAATAGGATGACTCATCTTCTAAGGGAGCTGTTTCTTGCCACTGACTATGAAGGAACATAGTATCTGTCAGTTAAATAGGGTAGATGAGCTTGCTGTGTTCAGCTCCTGGAAATACATATCATTCTGAAAATCAAAATACTTCAGAGAAATGGAAAAAGCAAATGTTTAGTGAATTTGTATGTACAGAGGTAGTGAATTGAAACTGTAGGTTAATATTTATGCTTAAAGATAGTGGGATCTTATGCTCATCTGTCTTTTTTTTTTTTTTTTTTTTTCAACACAGTTTTTTGTTATACGAGTAGAAAAGGAATATGGACATAAGGTACATTTCTCCATCTGAATAGATTTTGGTATTGACAAGAACTCTGGCTCCACAGTATGTGCAGCAGTACCTTAGTCTTGTATTTCATGGCAAGTGATTCTACTTGTTAGCACAAAGCTGGATGTCTGACGGGATTGTTTCATATCTCTATTAGATCAACATCATAATTAGAGGAAAACTTCAATCTGGCATATCTTAACCTTTAAAAGTATTCTGTGGGCAGGCAGGTTCACAAATCATCCAGTTTCTCAATCATTTCTTCTCTGTGGAATTTTGATAAGGGAAGGTCATTAAATAATTAAGAAAAACATTAGAAATTGTGTATAATGTATGATAGCAGGAATAAAGAGAAAACTTATGTTGCTAGCACTCTATTTATGAAATCAATCATACTTATAATTGGATTTTTTCTTGCCCTCTCACAATTACTCTACAATATCTTTAATTTTACTTGTTCTTTTCTCTCTTTGTTTTGTTATCATGGGACGTTTTTCTCCTGCCCCTTTCCTGCCTTCTCTTTTGAATTTCCTAAACAGATCTGGAATGCAGTTAGAATCAAGGCGAACTTTTGAACTTGAGCTGATTAGAAAATGGGCATAATAGGGAATCTCATTTTTAACAATGATTTCATGGCAGTAATTGAATAGCATCTTTCATCTAGCGATCCCGAAGTGCTTTGTAAGCATAAGGCAGTATTATTATTGTTAAAAAAAAAAAAAAAAAAAAAAAAAAGAAAGAAAGAAAAAGAAAGTGGAGCAGATAAATTTAGGCGTGCTTTCAAAAATGCTCACCTTTGAAATGGGGTTCAAACTTTTTCAAAGTAACTACCTGGGAGCTCTTTCTGAATCTGTAGAGAGCTGTAGATGAGGAGAAAAAAATCACAGTATTATGGGTTGGACAGATGCATTCTTCATCTTGATGTATGTATTTCTCTTACCAGATTACTTTTTCCTGATAGAATGGTATTCCAAATGCCTTATCTTTCAAAGTCTTCACTTCAAAGACAAACACAATTTTCCTAAAGTCCTCAGACATACAGGAACTTTGCCTCTCTACTTTTCTCAAATGTGCAAAGTCTCTTCATGGTGAAAAGAGGAAAATATAACTGAGCCATAAACATTTTGCTTTATAGCAAAGAGAGATGAATGATTTAGTTAAGAAATTAAATAATGGTTACCTCTACTGGAGCTGTGATGATTCACAGGTGTGGGGTCCTATTAAACCTGGAAGCTATTCCTGTGCCCATTCTATTCAGCTTATGTTTGGAATATTCAGGGCTTTCAGTTCAGCCAGAAACAATTTTAGTGTGATAGAATCATAGAATCTTTTGAGTTGGAAGAGATCTCTAAAATTCATTTAATCCAACTGCCTTTCAATGAACAGGGCCATCTGCAGCTACATCAGGATGCTCAGAGCCTGGTCCAGCCCAACCCTGAGTGTCTTCAAGGACAGGGCTTCTGGGCAAACTGTTCCAGTGTTTAGTATTGCTGTGTAACTGTTTTTTACCATTTTCCTCTACTATCAGAATCATAAAATCATAGAATAGCTTGGATTGGAAGGGATCTTAAATATCACCTAGTTCCAACCTCATTGCTATGGGCAGAGTTGCCATCCACCAGCTTAGGCATCCCAGGGCTCCATTCAGCCTGACCTTGAATGCCTCCAGAGATGGAGCATCCACAGCTTCACCGGGCAGCTATGCCAGTGCCGCATCACCCTCAGATAAAGAATTTCCTCCTAATAGCTAACCCAAATCTTCTCTCTTTTAGTCTAAAGCTATTCCTTCTTGTCCTATCACTTGGTCTCCCTCCTACGTATAAACTCCCATTAAGTACTGGAAGACCGCAATGAAGTCTCCTCAGAGCCTTTTCTTCTCCAGATTAAACAAGCCCTGTTCCCTCAACCTTTTCTCATAGGAGAGGTACTCCAAACCTTTGATCACTGTTGTGGCCCTCCTCTGGACCCACTCCAACAGCTCCACATCTTTCTTGTGTCAGGGGAAGATGCAAGAGATACAGCCTTGGTCAAAAGTACATTATGATACAGGTATTCCTTAAAGACTATAAAACACAGCTAGGTCTTATAGGTCTCTGCTTGTTTTTGTTTTTTTTGTGTTTTTTTTTTCCCTAGGCAAAAATAATAATAATAATAAAGAAAGAAAGAATATTTTAATCATTTTAGTGATATAATGTTAAATCTAAATAAAATAGAAAAGTAGCAAGCTATCACCTTTTTAAGTGTTAATCTTCTTGGCAGTAATACTTTTTTTTTTTTTTTTCCACACAATATTCTTAACCGAAACAAAATATTCCCCCATCTGTCCTGGTTTGGTTTCAACTGCTGCTAGCTGTGGCAGCTTCTAAGTGTTTGTATTGGGAACATCTTTCTGCAGAACATCCCTTCAAAGGAACAAAATGTCATTTGAAGCCAAGAGCAAGCAGGTGCACCTGGAAAAGGTGTTTACTGATGTGTCTGCCACATCATTAACAGTTGACACTCACATTGTGATATTAAAAATTTAACAGTTTAAAGATCAAAAATAATCATGTAAATATACTGGCGACTGGAATGGTCTCTACATCTGCATATTCCTGTTGTTGCTGATGACTACATTAGTAAGTTTGCTATAGTCAGTAATCTATTACTAGCTAAAAACTGAGAGGGCAAAATTTAAAGACAGCTAATATCATGTCTTAATATTGCCAAATAGTAGTTGATTTTTAATACAAGCAGTTGTATGAAAATACTATATTTGTATTAATATAAATCTTTTTATATTAAAAGGAATGGGAATCTGCAAAAGGTTATAAACTAACATCAGTATCACAAAGGTTATGCATAGATTTTGCATGTACTCTGTTTGATTTCCAGTGAAAACTGAGAGATTTCGGGATCCTGCTAAAAATAATTTTGAGCATCAGCCTATTACAGCTAAATATTCTGTGGAACACTTGTTCCAAGAATAAATAAGCACTTGCTTATTTTTCATGTTTTTAATAATTTTTCCCAGTTTACATTAAAGAAAAAGTAAATGCTTGCTTGCCAAATACTTGCCATTCTTACTGCACCTTCTGAGGCCAGTAATAGTCCACAGATCTTATTAAACACCCCTACTACTTTGAGACAAAAATAGCTATCTGCATGGTGTTACATCACCATTCTAGCTGTTTATCCTTGGCTGTCCATCAGATTGAGTTTGCAGATGGGAAAAATGTGTAGACTATTGTTTAAGCAGCTATCTTTTTTAATATATCCACTCTGGTTGTGTATTGTTAGGAGTTTCTTGACTTCAGAATTGCTTCATCTGCCTCTGGGACCACTTTACTTTGCATTTCTTGATGTTAATGGTCCAACATGAGGTATTATTTTGACCATTCTATGAAAGGTACTTACTTGGCTGTAACTTTGCAAGAAAATGTACTGTCAATTTACTATGTAAAATCCTGCAGTATTTACTCTTCATGTTTTTATAGACAATAAGGCAGGTATTTACCTCTTGGGAAAGAAAGTGTAATATTTTGCAAATATAAAGAATGAACGCATACTTGCCTAAACTCCAGATTTCTTGAAGAAAATCTTTCAGGTAATGATTTTTGTCATGATTAGTTGTCTCATTTGAGTCATTCTTCTACCTAAAGAATTTAATTATCTGTTTCCTGTGACAACCCCCTTCTACTTGCATGTTTTCATGGAAGCATACATATTTACAATGTACTAAGCTTGATCTATTAATTTCTAAAGCAATAACATTGCAATCAATAGTATAGAATGGATGGCTCTGATCAAATGAAAATGACGAAGAGAAGCCTAAACCAGGAGTGTTCATAATTGTTCTCTTCTGTGTGTGAAAGTAAGCTGGTTGTCACACATACAGTATTGTCATTTTGGAGTTTTTCTACTTCAGCAGTCACTAAGACCACTAACACTGGAAGTCTTAAATCAGTACCCTGGCAAACTCGTATCTGAATATTTTTTTAAGGATCATCAGAAGAACTCTCAGGGTTTTTAATATAAATTTTCACTGAAGCACTGCGGATGTTCGTTAAGCCTGTGGGAGTTAAGGTCATGCTAACGTTTTTTCAGATGAGTAAGGTAACCTAGGTAATTATAAGCCTGTCAGTCTGACATCAGTCTCAGGCAAAATAATGTAAATGCAGATGTGGGACTTGAATAATAAATAATAGAACTATGCTGAAGCAAACAATGTGTTTCAACAAGGACGAGATGTAGGAAAGAGAGCTCCAATTACAGAATATAAGTGCTATCCAAGAAAGCATTCTGTTGCCATAATGGATAGTAATAATGATGGGAGCTTAGTCTTTTATCCAGAAGAAGCCAACATGAGCTAATATAATCACTGAATGTATATACAGGGCAACGTATAATAAAACTGAGGAAATCATTTTATCCCTGTACCTATGTCCAGATAGTCAATACAAAAAACATTTCCCAGTCAATAAGTATTTTGGAAACCTGAAGAGAACTCAGAGAGCCTGGAAACTCATTTGAAAATATTCTGTGATACATTATCTTGAGGAGTTTTATTCAACTCAGTTTAAAAAAAAAAAGAGCACTAAAGATCTGATATCACTCTATAACTATAAAGATGGAGAGCAGAAAACTGAAAACAGAAGGCTTAAAACTTAGCAGATAAAGATGTAAACAGATTATAAATTGAAAGACGAATTCATTCATTCTAGAAAGAATCGTCACGGCACTTCTGAAAATGGCAATGGTGGACTCTTTAACACTGGAAGCTTATAAATTAAAGTTATGATTTTTTCAGGCTTATTCTTAGCTACAAATAGGAATTTCTTCTGGGAATCCCTAAGCCCTTTGTAATCCTGCAGGTCAGACTGCAAGATAACAATAGTCCCTTCTGGCTTTCTGATCTGTCTGTGAGTCAGCAAACAAGGCTGTGGGTTGTGCTGACGTTAATGCTTTGCTGTAGTTAGGTCTCAGAGAACTCAGTGTCTTGCCAGAAGATGCCTTTACAAATAACCATTGGCTGACAGAGTGATGATACTCTTAACTGACTCTTGATCACAAGAATAGCACTGAAAAAAATCATACTATTTTAGCACTGAAAACAAAGACTGCTAATTTCAGCAGCTTAATAGCCAAGAGTAAGACAAATAAGAAATCTAAATGTAACTAAGAATGTGAAAAGATCTGTGGAACATTGAAGAAGGTTTTGCAAATACTGCATGGTTGTCCAGCCGTTTGACTTGCTGGGGCCACACTGAGGAAACAGGAATAGTCATGGACTACGTAGAAAATATGTTATAAATTTAACATATTATCACAACATTTATTTTTTAATGTATTTTTATTAAAACATAAAAAAGCAGGGAGCAACAGAAATATGAAACTAGTGGGATGTTTGGCCTTGTTTTTGTGAAACTAACACATCAGGCTGGTTTGATGGCAGTGGTTGCCATTTCCAATGAGTTCTCAAGGTGTTCCTCATAGATTTTTGATGAAATATTACTCTTCCTGTGCACCATCTTTGACAATGATTGTTCCACAAATGTATGTACTACCAAAAAGTGGTGACATGAATAAGCCTGACTGTGAAATGAAGAGTATTTTTCTCTGGTAAGATAGGGCTTGTGGAAGTCTGGTACACAGACATGACCAAATTTTATTTTGAGTTGAATGTCTGATCGCAACTCTATGCATTCAGTTTGAAAATTCTCAAGTAATGTATTTATGTCGACTGAAAAGGGAGTCACAAATAAACCAACAACTTGATGATTTTTTTGGCAATCTTGAAATCTGTTCTCAAATTCTTTCGTCAAAATGCAAAGCATGGCTGCATATTTTTCACTGTTCACAGGACTATGTTTAGCCACAGTATCAAAATACATGCAATTATTTGCCATAACTTGAGCTTGCCATTATGTAAGTTTCATTTTAAATGCTGTTACTGTCTGAAACGTTGCACAGATAAGGTGATTTTCACCTTGAAGACACATGTTTATCTCATTTAAATGAGAGATCAAATCCACCAAAAATGCTACATCTATGAGTCATTTTTAATCCTCATATTCTGGCACAAATTTTCTTTTTGATTCCATTAAGGACTTCATTTCACTTTGCAAAGTCTTTATAGCATTTTTCCCCAACTTAGCCACCCTCCTTCAGAAAAGCAAATTATGACCCCATAATCATATCCATACTTTTAATGAACTCCTGGAATTGGCGATGATTCAATCCCTTGGACTTTATGAAATTCACAGCTTTGATGATGATTGGCATGACATTATCCAATTTTAAAGCTTTTGCACATAAATTTTCTTGATGTCTGATGCAGTGGTAGTTCATCAAGCGTGAGATACCAGTGGTAATTGCAGCATATTCTATTAATCTTTTAAGGCTCTCTTTTTTACCAGCCATCACTGGGGCACGCCTGCTGCCGTGCCACATGGTGGCTCCGCTCCCAAAGATCAACCCATCACTCAGCACCAATCAAACACCAGCACACCACTAACCCTGTCTGGGCTGAAACCAGGGCATGGTGCAGTGCCAACTCAAGTGATGGGAAATATGTTCATGGATTTTGATACATTGGCTAACCACAGTCCTGTGAACAGCAAAAAATACAGAGCCGTGCTTTCCATTTTGACAAAAGAATTTGAGAATAGATGTCAAGATTGCCAAAAATAACATCAATTTGTTGGTTTATTTGTGACTCCCTTTTCAGTCAACGTAAATACATTACTTCAGAATTTTGAACTGAATGTATGGAGTTGCAATCAAAAATCAGATCATGTGTCTTTACTAGACTTTTATATGCCCTGTCTTATCAGAGAGGAGTATCTCTCATTTCAGAGCCACACCTTTTTCATGTCACCACTTTTTGGCAGTACATACATTTATGAAAAATTATTTTCTAGGATGAAGCTAAGGAAGAGTAAAATTTCATCAATATCTCTGACAAACACCTTGAGAACTCACTAGGAATGGCAGCCACTGCCATCGAACCAAGGACTGATGCATTATTTCCACAAAACAAGGTCACATATCCTACAAGTGTTATGGTTTTGTTGTTCTTTTTTTAATATGTTTTAATAAAAAAACATTTTTTTAATCTTAGTTGCTTACATACATAATTTGTATGATATATTTTATGAGGGCTGCTATGAAAGTAATATTTCCTAGTTTATGATATTGGCCAGCGGCATCAGAGGCAGATGTTGGTGGTATGGCAGTAAAGGTTGAACCTTCCCACCAATATTCCATTACGTTTTGTTGCCATGTGACAGATGGCAGCAGAGGGGCAGTCTGACAAAATGGTTTCTGACATGGAAGTGCAGACGAAACAAAGGTATGTCATTGAATTCCTCCACGCAGAAAAGATGGCACCTACTTAATAGATACTTGCTGAAGGTTTATAGAGACCAAAGAGTGGATGTGAGACAATGAATGTTGCATTTCAGCAGGGTCAACAGTGACAGTGGGGCAACTGAACTGGTACAGATTTCCACGAGTGCAGCATGCTGACTGTTGTTCATTGCTGGTGAAAATGCAAAGCTAATGGTCATGACTTTGTTGCAAAACAGTGTTTTGTAGCTGAGAATATGCTCTATAGAATAGTGTTATTATGCTCTTTGTTGCTGTTGTAGTTTCCATGGAAATAATTAGGAGACATTATTTTCAGAGCAACCTTCGTAAATGCAGCCCTAGACAATTCCTTTTCATTCATTGTGGCCCAGGCAATCCAAAAGTTTGAATACCCATTCAGCTTACACTGAATAGTTAGCAGTGGGACATTGAAATATGTCATTTTCAGTCCTAGGTACATACATCACTTCCAGTAAATAACTTACAAATTGTTATGTGTTCTTATAAATCACAGAAAAAAATCAAAGCCAAATATTTTTTTAAAAGAGGAGAACTGAGCTCTTTTTACTTCCTTATACAAACATTTTAGATCAGGAGTATAAACATACTTTAGTATAAATATTTTAATATTTTTCATTTTTAGCTTATCACTACACAACCTTTCTTTCATAAATCATCTTTAAATAAAGCTATTGCCAAATATCTGCACATATCTCTAAGATATATGCATAAACAATGATAGATAAAGAATTCATATCAAAATTAAAAGCAAACTATGTCTACTGTTCATGGTACAGAGACCTGCAACCATTTGCTTTAAACTACAGATTTAAAATACAGATTTTATATATATATATATATATATATATATATATATATATATATATCCTCCATTTAAAAATACTCTTTTATACTAATGTTTATTTTGTATAATTTACCATATGACAAAAATAAATAGGCACAGTGTGATGGCTGGGCCTGTTTATATTGCAGTACCTTCTAAAAGAATCAGAATGTATTCCAAGGTATGAGTCAGTATTTTTAGGCATTTTCTTTTGCACTGTCCCACTGAATGGCTTTGTGAGAATTCTGCAGGTGGTTAAGTGAGCATGATGCCAAAAGGACTGCAGTCAGTAAATGCACTGAAGTAAGAAAATGTTCAAGAATGTTTCAAATTTGTTTTCATTGTATTTTTTCACTTTCTTTCTTGACTGTTAAGTAAGAAAGGGTAATTATAAATGACTTAAAAAATGAATGCATCATGCTAATTAAAATGTATTGGAGCATTTGATTTGAGCACTACAATTCTATGGTTTTGCAGATTAGTGTTGGTCTCAAGGTGAGAAAATCTACCCAGTGAGCAGACTTGATTATTGTTAATGCTATTTTACTTTTGATTATCTGTATTAACATTTTTAATGAAAACCTGCCACAGTTTGGATGTTTCTCTGCTGATCTCACTGGAGTAACAGTGGCACTCCAATTTGGGCAGAGCTGGGCTGTGCTGAAAATGAGTTTCAGTCTGAGCATCAGGGGACGATGGTAATTTATGCCACCTGGCCATAATGCTGTCACATATGTGCAAGCTGATGTGAGGTTTGCTCTGACTGCTCTACTGGTAATAAGTAGTGGGAGCCATACAAGAGTGAGAAATGTAAAGGGAATTCACGCTTGTCCACATCTGGTTGCTTTTCAGCTTTCTCTATGCTCAGACAGGTGGACATTATGCTTGGGCAGTTTCTGGATCAATTATAAAAATTACTTATGATCATGTGTGAGACCAGTGCTGTCTCTTATATGTTTCTGTGTACTCTGTTTTCCAAACAAGGACTTCATGAATAAGAAGCACTGGGAAGAAAAAAATAAAAAAGAGAGAGAACATGAAAAAAGAAGATAAAAAGATAATATTTAAAAGGTCATTCTGCATTTTGAATGGTTATTTTTACTGAATCGTCCCTCCTTGATTTTTGGATCGACAGAAGGCTAGTGTATAGATGCACAAAGCAAAAAGTGCTCTCTGAGTGCTAAGAAAAATAAACAATAAAAAAAACACCATGAACTCATCTGTAGCATAATAAACAATTTCACCCCTTCACCTGACCTAGTCTGTAACAGCTAACAAATTCTCTGTGGTATAAAATAGGACTACATGAGTAGCAATCGAACTTGAGTATTTATAGCTTCAGTATGCGAGACTTTTTCCCAATCATTTACATAGAATCACAGATTCACAGACTGGCCTAGGTTGGAAGGGACCTCAGGGATCATGAAGCACCATCCCCCCCCTGCCACAGGCAGCCTCCCCCATTTAATACTAGACCAGGCTGCCCAGGGCCCCATCCAGTCTGGCCTTGAATACCTTCAAGGACGGGGCATCCACTACCTCTCTGGGCAGCCTGTTCCAGCACCTCACTACTCTTACAGTAAAGAACTTCCCCCTGATATCCAACCTAAATCTTCTCTCCTTAACTTAAAAGCATTTCCCCTTGTCCTAATGTTAGCTAACCTTTCAGAGTTGAAAAGGTAGTCCTTCAAGAGTACTTTAGTTCTTTTTGGTGGTTCTTTGGGGAAGGAGACATTTTCTGATGTTTCTGATACTAATTCCAATTTCTGGTGTTGGTAGTTGAGAAAAGGTAGGGGGGTTCTTGTCAACATCAGCAGTCCCAGCTTCAAGTTCAGTGCAGGAAATATAAAACCCTGGATGAGTTTCCATAGTTGATGTATTATAGAACCCACAGACGTATGTAAGGCCCTGCTTTTTCTCGCCAGTACTTGGCTTTTTGCATTATGTCTTGTGAAGGCTTTATCAGAGCAGGAAGCCTATGACAAAGCATGTAGGGGAATAGAGTCAGATATCTTCAATGTATAAAAGACATCAGAAGAAAACACTATGAAAAGTTAATTTTCAAGACCTCATGACAGATGCCGATAAACACTGAAATCTTTGCCATTTTGTCTAAACTGCTGTTTGAATCTACTGTTAAGGTTGAGCTGTCTAATGTATAGCAAACAAAAGACAGACCAAGGTACCAGTGAAAGACAAGCTTTTACGTATCAGCTGTGGAGGAAGAGCCCTTCTCTGAAGCTCTTTCAATTGCTCTACTTTTCTGCGCAGCTGTGAAAAGAGAGGTTCAAATGAGAGCACTTCTTGCTGTAGGGTGAGCATGGTCAAGTCACCTCATTCCCAGTCTTGCCTGGTTCTGTATCTGTAGAAAATGCAGACTGACTTTCTCACTCCTCTAGACTGTAAGCACTTCTATTTGCTTGTACTACAACATTCTTCACAAAAGAGCCCCAGACTTTTGTGATATCTGTGTCATGGAAATTAAGACAAGGCATTTCATTGTATTAATTAATTTAAAGGAGCAATTACTATAGTAATTGGCTGCTTACTTAAGTACTATTAAAAATGAGCACATTTGTGAAGAAAGGCTAACTGGAATTAAAATGGAGGAGGAAGCAGAATGCAACACAATGGAGGCAAAGAACAGAAAAAACTTCAACACAGCAAGTAAGAATCTGGGTTACTTAAGTATGTCTTTGATTCACAGTGTTGAATGTTTTCCTTGAGTGCTTAGAACAGCATTCAGAGCATGCGGAATGATACAAAATTTGATGTGGTGTGAGTGCAGTGTGCATCACAGGTGAGAGAATAAACATGCAGCCTTCTTTTCAAATAGGGCGGCAGACAGCAGCAGTGTGCCTTGCAGCTTGCTGCTCTCACGCCTAATTGCTGTGTTTGCTTTGTAGTTCTTTGTCACCCTGTGCCATAAATCCCAGTGCAGGAACACAGTGTCTTAGCCTCCTACAAACTAGGCACGTCAGCACAGCCCTGGGAAGGCATGGCTTTATCCAACAGTGTTGGCACTCCCTGTCTTCTCACTTGCCCTCCTGTTGGATTTGAAGGGAGAAAAGAGGCTTTGCTAGCTTGGTTTCTGTTTAACTATGTGGGTAACCGCCATGTAGGGGATGAATTAGAGTCCTGAGACTTGACACTGTTATATAACAATCCCATATGTATATAAAAAAAAAATTCTCCCCATCATTCCATCAAACTTTTGCCAATAGATATGTACAATATTATTTACCTATATATTTGTCCTTTAGTGTTGAACTTCTTTGCTTCTGTTTAACAGCTTCCTGCCACTAAGATCAAAGCTAGTTTTCCTGTCTGCTGTCACTGGTCTCATGACAGAGACTTCCAGTGCAACAGTGCATTTTACTAATCCAGCAAACAGATATGATGGTGAAAAACTATTAGTTCACAGCAGTACTAATAAATACATTTCTTCATAGTGAGGGTCAGTGAGCATCAAGGAGAATGGAAAGAATTAATGGGGCAACACAAGAATAGGGTAAAGAATAAGGGAGAAATGAAGGCAGTATCTCCCCTTTTCTCTATCACTTCCTTACAGCTCCCCACTTTGAGATTACAAACCCAAGTCATACGAGCTTTTTTCTAGTGTCCCAGTTTGTCTTCTGAAAGCTATTTCCTTTCCATGCAGAATTTGCTTCTTCTTCCATTTCCTTAAACTGCAGAGCCACAACCTGGGTGCTACCCCTCAGACACTAGGGATCAGGACTGACACCACCAAGGTGTTGAGCGATAATTAGTTATTTTTGCTATATAGTATTCCTAATCTGATGTCTGCAAAATAATGAAATTGTTAAGAATATGTGGCTATAGTTTTCATCAGACAAAAAATAATTGTTCCTTGTTCGAATGTCAGCTGTGGGATTGCTAGTTACAGAGTACATTTTTTAGGCTTGACCACACAGTGAGTGTTTTGCATGCAAATGACCTGAGCTGCATCACCAAAGGAGCAGGCTCGGTCTCCACAAGTTCTTTATCAAGTCCTTACATTGCTCTGTGCTTTTCTACCCTTGTCTTGCATAATTTCCTAGTCTATTCCTACTGCTTACAGTTTGTATCCCTGCAGATTGGAATGTTTCATTTTCTGAAGGAAATAATCAATCACTTATTTTCTGTTTTAAGACACCTTGTTTTACTGTTCCTGATGTTTTTGTGAATTCATGTAACTGCAGCAGCGTTCAATAAGTGTAATATAAATCATAGAGGAGCTTAAAGATGAAACATGGAGACAAACTCCGAAAGAAAATGAAAATTCAAAGTAGAATAGAATCATGGAATCATAGAATTGTTCAGGTTGGAAAAGACTGTCAAGATTGAGTCCAACCACAACCTAACCATACTACCCTAACTAACAACTGTCTGCTAAATCATGTCCCTGAGCACCACATCCAAATGGTTTCTAAACACATGCAGGGATAGTGACACAACCACCTCCCTGGGGAGCCTATTCCAGTGCTTAACAACCCTTTCTGTAAAGAAGCCTGTGAAGAAGTGTTTCCTGATATCCAACCTAAACTTACCCTGGCACAAGTTGAGGCCATTTCCCCTTATCCTGTCACCTGTCACCAGTGAGAAGAGACCAACCCCCTCTCACTATAAGCACCTTTCAGATATTGGAAGAGAGCAATAAGGTCTCCCCTCAGCCTCATCTTCCCCAGACTAACAGCCCCAGTTCCTTTAGTCACTCATTTACCCCAATTTAAATACTGAGGAATAATGAATTTGCTTCGGGAGTGTAAATAAAATATTTAGAATAATGTCTTTTTTTTTCCCTAAGACTTTCGAAGATATTAAAATGGCAAAGTCTGTTGTTTTATAACTTAAGCAGGAGTTGTACAAAAGAAATGAATTCACAAAGATAAGATTGTCCTAATTTTGTAGTACAGCAACTCTCCAATGTGATTTTAATTATTCATAATTAAAGCATATCCATATTTGCATATGTGTATGTGTGTATTATGTGTGATATTATGACGTGGTAATAATATATTATCTTACCATTACTGTTCATTAGGTTAAACAGTCTGTGTCACTGATTTTAGTTTCCTTTGCTAGTGGATTTGGATGTGCACCAGGACCCAGCTTCATTACAGATAGGGAATTAGCATATTGTTTCTTGGGGAATGCCCTTGAATATGCCTGAGTAGCTGTCTTACGTAAGACATGAGCAGCATTGCTTAAGGAAAGAGTGGAAGTGTGTTTCAAGCAGTATGCAGCAATCCTGTGTTGCTGTGCATGCTTTGAAACCTCAGGAAAGCTCTTTAAACCTTTAGGATCATTGTTCAGTGAGTAGGAAGCAGCAGTGGTGGGCAGGTTTGTCACCCGGCAAGTTGGTGCAAGGTCACTTTGCACAGCATTTTAGTAGAGATTCAAAGAGGGTCCATGCAGGAGGCCGGGAACAAATCTGACAAGATCTCACTCTTTTACTATGTGGAATGAAAAGGAAACCTAAGGTTTTTCTACTGCCTCTGTATGGAGGTTGACGGCAGGGTGTGATGTGCTGGGGGGAATAATATACAATGTAAATTTTCTAAATTCGGCTTTTTTTTTTCATAGTTTGTAATTATTTTCAGAAGTGTATTATGTAAGTAGGTATGTGACTGACAATCTTGCTGAACATTAAATGCTACCAAAAATCAACCTTGATGTGACCAACTAAGAGAGACAGGCAACATGACTTTTTATTAATATCACATGCCAAGAAACATTGTGTCACCTGCTAAGATGGATAGAACAAAGAGTTTCTTTTTGGCACTAAGCTTAGGAATGGAGAAAATTGCAATCAATCAATTACAGCAGTGTTAGTGAAAATTAGGTGAAAAAATTTGAGAGAAACCAAAAAACATAACTATCTCCCATTATATCTCATTCAGCTCATATGCAATCCACTGTGAGATTTTTTTTTTTTATTCTCATCACACTTTTAATCAAGACTTTATTGTGAGAAATAGAATTCCATTGAAATGCCCATAAACTATTGCTTGAAGGCCCTTTTTCCTATGTATATCAAATTTGAGAATGTCTGCATGTGCATATAGTGTAGCATATTTTAATATATTTATTCATGGTAGTCACATCAGACACAGAAGGAAGTATGAAATTTTTCTTTGACCTTGGTAATAGAAGATGGCAGGCTGCAAAGCTATAAGGAACAGTGGTCCGTATCAGCATGTGCCACTTTGTACTTGGAACAAATCCAGCTGATGACAGCAGGTGTTTGAGTCAGGTACACAAAACAAGAAGCCAAACATACAGTTTGTAGGTGTGTTTAATTTTCAATTGAAAAAGAACTCTTATTGCTGTGTAATTTATTTGAGATAACATTTCACTATATAGAGATATTTCTGTGGTATCCTTGTTGCATTAATTTTCCATTAAATAATATCACCAAGAGCCTTTTATTTCCCACTGAGGAACAGCACCTGTAAGTACACTTGTGCCTCCCTGTATGTGAAGCTGAATGATCATTTGTATGCTGTGCTCTTAGTATATCTACTTGATTAAAAATTGGCATCACACCTGTGAAGGAAAGAAGAGCTGACATTAGATTAAACTTGCAATCAAATAATGACACTTCATTTTAATTTTATTTTTCCTCTTATTTTATTACAATGCAGCAACTGTTTGCTGTTTGTAGATTTTCCTTTTCTTAGTGAAGAAAACATCTCTGCCACTGTAATCTGTTTATGGTCAATAGCCTTGGTGAGCATTCTGTGACTATTCTATGACAACTGTGACTGTTACCACAGGCATGGCCTTTTTTCCTCTTGAAAATCAAGAGGGCTAAACATCACTTGGCTTTGCCTTTCTCCATTAAACATTAAAAATAAGAATCCTAAGTACTGGGAAAACCAAAATTGCAATGATGAGAGAATACATTCAAGCTCAAAGTCACAAGGTATTTCTAAGTCTTGATTCAGGAGATTTTAGAATTCCTAAAGACCTTTGTATCTATGGATCATCTTGTTATTTGCAGGTCTTACAGAATTTGTTATTAGCAATTGTTAATTGCTAATGAAGCAATTGCAGATTTTAATTACTTCTCAAAAACAATGCAGTGTTACAGACGAAGTTCTGATTCTCCTTCAAATAATATGTCATACACTGGGCTAGATTTCATGTATGTTCATATGGTTATGAAACTAAAAATCTGGATTAGCTCTATTGTAATTAATGTAATTATTTTTTTGAGTTCCTATTTGTTCTTAGTACATATGTGTTCTCACACGAGACTTCTTAACATTTTTAGATGAAAAATGTTAAAAAAAACCCTGGAAATGACATCTAATATTTACTCACTCAGAATCTCAGTGATTAAATTAAGTAAAGGAACATCTAGGGGTTTATTCCTTTAAGTGTGTACTTTCATTGCAGCTATGCTGTTTTTACAAGCACTGAGACCTGATAAAAGTGCTTGTTTACTTCTTTCCCTGTTACAGACTTCCCTTCTAGTACTACAGAATAATTCTCTTATCTGGGAATCTAGTTTTTTATCTGATTAATAATTTTGTTTTCCCATTTTTCATTACTGAATAACTTGCAATCTTTCATTTCATTTCCTGTATGAAATACATCTCCTGATCCCCTCCTGACTCCAAACCAAAGCATTTCAAATTAACGTATTTACGTTAATTTCCATCACAGTTTTGTTCATTCTATTATCACACAGTAGGAAACAATGCTTATTGGAAAGAGCTAAGCAAATAATCATAAATTTTATTTCAACTGATATTTATTCTTCCCCATCCATTCCTATACAAATTGTAGTTTGCTTTGGTCATATATTGTAGTTTGCTTATGACTTTGTTTACAGACCACATAAAAGACAAGAGCATATTTACAGTAGTGATTTTCAGTACCTCACCAAATGGGACATAATGTTTTGAGCTGCTAGTCCGGCCAAATATAAAACAAATCTGCCCATGGAAGTTTAAGGAGAACTTTTGCTCCTTGTTTATGATACCACACAAATTTTATTAGCTTTATCCTGTGTAAAATAAATAAATATAAAGACAGGTTTAGGCGTACAGATGAATGCAAGCACACATGCACACACACATCCTTATATGCACACAAAGAGTTTTTTACCTTCTTCTAACAGACTTCCAGCCACAGTGTCATTTTGCTTTCCAGAATGACTGTACGTAGCTGGAACATTGTGAATACTGTGGCAACGAAACTTGGGAGTGTTTTAGCTGTGTATCACCAGACTGCTGGGACTTCTGAGCATTGTGATATTGTCTGCTTTATTGTCTGCCTCACTTACTAGTTCCATAATGAGTATATGTGCTTTAATTTTCTCCCCTTAAAGACAGGTAAGTCTGAAAAAAAAATCTGTTTTGCATTTTCTAATATACTGTATTGTTTTCTATTGGAAGATAAATTTAAACGAAGTCATAGCAATAAAATTTATCCTTGAAATAATATTTCACCTTGTGACATGCATAAGCGAGGTCCATATGTAAAGTAAGGCAGCCTCAACAGAAGCAATAGAAGGGATCAGTGTTCTGTACATGCTGCAGGAGGGACAGAAAAGTCCTTCAATTGGAAAGATCTGTATTAAAGTCTTCGGTGATAGGGGAGGAGGAGAAAAAATTAACATCAATATTAAGGTGCAGTTGGGTTGGATCAGAAGTCTTGATGATGCATCTGGGAACAGAATAATGTAAATTGCTGCAGGTATAATTATGAAGGTAATTGCAATGCAGTACAAGTACTACAAAAAAAAAAAAAAAAAAAAAAAAGAAAAGAAATTAAAGAATTGCAAAGCAAATAAAATCATGAGCAGCCAAAAGACAAAAAGTTTGTGATAAATGGTTCATTTAGACCTGCAGTGCTGTGTGGGCAAAATTGGATTGCAATCATAGCCATTTCAAAAATGAAAACATTAAGAGAAAAGGAAATTGGACAGAAATGGCATGGAAATTACAGCCTTTGATCCGTTTTTGAAGAACCTTTTATGAGACATCATCATGAGTGGGCAGCAAATTCTTTCCAATCTCCTCTGAAAGCACTTGTGAAAGCTTGGAGACCACGAGACTGAAATAGCGTTTAAGCACAGATTGTGGGATTGTATCTCTCTCTTCTGACCTTTTTTTAGCTTTTAAGCAGTGCAAAATTTTTAGCGCCGTAATACAGAACGTATATAATATTTGCAATTATATAGAACACAGCCCAGTAAAAAAGAAAGGAAAATATTTTCTGTAGTGGCATTAGTCTTTCATCAATTTTGTGTTAATAATTAAGAATTATAGGTTGGGAATGGCTGCGTGCTGTTTTTAGAGATGTGTTAGATAGAAGTGCAGGGTTCTTTTTGCATCTTATGCTTTTGAGGGCTCACTTAGTCGGGACTGAGTACCTCTCTGTCCAAACTTGCCTCGAGTTACGTACCTGAACAAGGATGTGTCTTCTTAATATTGCATTGGTTTCCGCCTTCCGGGTTTTCCACCTCTCTAGAGGTAATTATGAATTCTAAGTGTGAGAATTCAGTGTATATTCAGAGAAAAGAGGTAAATTGTTAACATGGATAATACACTGTAATTTCCAAAGCATAGTCCAGCTCTGTATTAGATAAAATTAGATTAAGCTCTGAGGCTATAAAACAAAGATGATCATAGACTTGTTCAATCACTATTAAAATATCTGTAATTCTGTTGTAAAACATTAATGTATGGATGTATTTGGCAGTGTTCCTTATTAAATACCAGTAATTAAAATCAAAACACATTGGGTTAGCTGTCCCATTCTGTAAAGCCTGAGTAATTATCTTTCAGGTAATTGGTCAGATTAGTAACTGCACATAAAATGAACTTAGATAATTGTTGATGAGAAGAAATATGTTACATCCTGATTTGAAGGATCATGATTGCTGTCACATAAAAGAATAAGCATGCTATTTTACATTTCAGTAAACAACAGCTGGATTCTTCCAAGAGTGCTGCTTAAATCAGATTCAAGCTGCCTGAAGCAAAATCCCTGTTTATTTTCTTATTTTATTTGACTTGACTGGGTTCTGTTTTCATTAACATTTTCTATCTGACCTTTTGAATTAGAGAACCTTTTTATTGTACAGACAAAGTCAAGTTTTCTTTGAATTTATGAAATTTAGGATCTCTTCTACTTTTTATCTTTCCATAGCATTGTTAAGGTGGAAAATACTGTCCAGTATACCCAAATAAAGATTACAGGAGAGCTAAATATGAACAAAAAAAAAATGTTTCCTCATTTATGGACTACTTGATTTTTTATTTTCTTATTGGTTTATTAAATGGAAGGTAGAGGTAGAGAGATACAGCTCTGTTTTGCTCTTCTGCTGTTGCTATTATCATCATTAATCATTTATATAGTTTATATATAGCTACTGTTCACATCTTAGGCAAATAAATATAAATAAATATGTCATCCATGACCTGAAGTATTTGCAATCTAAAATGACACAAAAAAAAACAAAAAAAACCAAAACAAACAAACAAAAAAAAAAACCACAAAAAAAACCACCCAAAAAATAGCAGTTGGCTGTAGGTGGGAGACTCAGAAGAATGATGTCACTGTTTATATGCTGTCTTCTTACCATGTTGAGGTTGAAATTCCTGCTTCTCATAGACTCACAGAATAGTTAAAATTGAAAGTGATCACTTGAAATCTAGCCAGGGTCTAGTCCAACAAAGTCTGCAAGCTCGTATTTTCCAGCCAAGCAGCTCCCAGCTCCTGCTGTGGTTGTTCCTCCCCAAGTGCAGAATTTTTACTGCTCTTTGCTGAATTTCATGAAGTTCCTAACAGCCCATTTCTCCAGCCAATCAAAATCTTTCTGGATGTCAGTATGAACCTCTGTTGTATCTGCCACTCCCCCCAGTTTTATGTTATCTACTGAGGGTACACTCTACCTCATCATCCAGGTGTTAATGATTATGTTAAACAGGACTGGACCCAGTACTGACCTCTGGAGTGCAACTGCTAGTTAGTTATTGGTCTTCCAATGAAAATGTTCCACTAATCAACAACACCCTCTGGACTCAGGCATTCAATTAATTTTCGGTCTTCACTGTCTTCCCACCAACACATAATTCATCCGTTTCTCTATGATGATCTTAAAATAGACAGTGTTGAAAGCCTTTTTGAAGTAAAGGTTGACAAGATCCACTGCTCTTCCATCATTTACCAAGCCGTGAAGAAGGCCATCAGTTTGGTCAAGCGTGACTATCCATTGTTGAATCTATGCTGACTACTCCCAGTCATCCTCCATTTCTTCATGAGTCTAGAAATGGTTCCAAGAATCAACTATTCCATCACCTTCCCAGAGATGAAGGTGAGAGGGCTCTTCTTCCTGCCATCTTGATGTGGAGCCCAGGCTTTCTGTTTTTCTCCTAATTGGTGCGGTCATTCTAAGGTTCTGAAGAGTATCTTTTGGAATCAGACAGCTCCCTCTGCATTTGTGGATGCATCCAATCGAGGCCCATGGACTCATTTATGTCCGCTTTGGACAGTGGTCCATCTTCCTTGCTCTGGCCTTTCTCAGTGGTCTCTAAGACCTGGGATTCCTAAAGGCTGGTCTTGCTAGTAAAGATCAAGGTAAAGAAGGTACACAGTACCTCAGTGTAGATTCCATTTTCCCTTCCTTTTGACACCTTTGTATTGATAGAAGCCCTTCTTGCTGCCTTTGACATACCTTGCAAGGTTCAATTCCAGGTAGGTTTGACTTCCCAGACTGCATCTCTGTTTTCATGCTCGAGATGGCTTCTTCCTCCCAGGTTGTCACTGCCTGCTTCCACCCTCAGTAGGCTTCCTTTTTGCATCTGAATTTTACTCTTTGTTCATCCATGCATCCTCCTGGCATTCTTGTCTCACTTCCAATTCTTTGGGATGAAGCAGTCACAGCTTTTGCCATGCACAGTCTCAGCTCTCTCCGTCTGTCCTTATATGATGGATGTTCCAGTCCCTGAATAATCTTTGTGGTGCTTCTCTGAGCTCATTCTAACTCGTCCATGTCTCTCTTGAATTGAGGAGCACAGAACTGGATGCAGTTCTTCAGGTGTTGTCTCCCCACTGCTTTTTTACAGGTGGTCATAGCGAGAGTTTTAAGTAACAAATGTGGTGAGAGCAGACTGATTAACATGTAACTAGGGAGCACTTTCATAAGCTTGAAAGAGAAGGGAATGCAAAAAAGGTCTGAACAGCCGACAGAGGAAAGTCAGTGGAGTAGAAAGCACAACTAATTGGAAGCAGTGAAATAGAGCAGAAGGATGAGATAGATATATTGGGAAGGTGAGTGGGAGGGTGAGGATAAGAGGAAGTAGCTAAAGCTTGATTTAAAGTTAATTGAAGGCAATGGGATTCTTTTATGTTTATTTCAGCAAATCCTTGTTAGAGAACAGGTTGTGTAAGTGGCAGGTTGTTAGAAATAAGACACACCCTTGTCTAGACCTCCAGTTTCCTGAAGTTCAGCTTAACAAGTGTCTCTGGGGCTTTGAACCTGATTTCTTAGATTGGTGGCTGATGGTTGCCTTGGTACTTCATTGGGATGTGCTTGCAGAAGGGACTGGTTGTAATAAGAGCTGTTTCAGAACAATCTAATTTGTAATGGTAGTTCCTGTTAAAAAATAATCTTCTTGATTGTGACCAAAGTAGATTAATCCTATTTTCCAAAGAGTGAGTACATTAACATATCTTCAGAACACAGAAAAGCTGCACAAAATGAAAACAGTGCCAAAGAAATGTTTTAAATTCTAAAAGTCCTCTCCAGGAAAATAAAAGCCAAATTTGGATTTACTGCTTAAATTATACCTATTTTTGTACTGAGCCACCGAACTGTTAAGAAATTAAATGGTCCTAATATGAGTAGCATCAGATTTAGGCAGACCTATTGTATGAGAACAGCACAACATGTTTTCTGTATGTATGAGTCCTGAACTCTGGTAAGACCACCCTTTGTCCTTTGAGGACTGTTTGCTTGCTTTGCTTCCCTAGTATTTCCATGTTTTTTTAATGTTATTTTGAGATTCACTTGAGATTCAATCCTAATGTGCAAAACACATGCCAATTATTCAGTTTTGCTGCTATAAGCTCCAACTCTCAATCTTCAAAAAGTGTTTCTGTTCTCTGTTGAAATCTCCTTGTTCAGGATCATTGCTGCATGGTCCTCTCTAGGCAGGAAATTGCTAACTTGATAGCAAGATCTGCGTTTAGTCTTCCTGAAATGCTGTGATAAATACCTGTTTTGTTTGCTTAGCTTTCTATGTAGAATCCACTAATCTTTGATTTGCAAGTCATGAGGATCTAGTTCACCATTTTAAAAAAAATTGAGTTTCTCAAAATTCTGCTTCTGAGTGCCACATGCTCTGGTATAAATTAGAGATTTATGTAAATTGACCAGATTGTTGGCATATCAGGTCTTCTGTAGGTTGAAGAGAATGTTTATGAACAAAGTTAATGAACAAGTAAAATACTTGTGAATAGTCCTTTGGTCCTCTTTCCACCAAATAAAAGCAGTTTTTGTTACCATTTCTACTGAACCACCGGTACAGATTTCCATGGATGTGGGAATATAGTATCTCCAGTGAAAAACTCTTTCTTCCAGAGCACAAGTATAAATAGTTATTAGCGTACATATCACTGCATGCAAGTATATGGAAAAAGGAGTCACTTATGACAGATCACTAACTGAAGCAATACTGTTCAACCAAGGATTTCATATAATTGCATAGGATTAAGTAGTAATAGGGAGTGAGGTACATTCCCTAAACATATCTCTGTTTCTTCTATCTGGAGCGGTGTGAAAGCATTTCAGCCTCTGATTATAAAATGTGGAATTACTTTAGTGGTAACTGAAAACACACTGTACTTTGTTTGTTTTGTTTTGAGGAGATGATGGGAGTCTGGGGTCAATTCCTTTTTTTTCCATTCTTACTAAAATGTTGTTTTAAGTTAGGGATTCTTATATTCTCTTCCAACTTCAAGCAGAAAATATGAAAAAATCGCTTTTAGTATCATTACAGGAATATGTCATAAAAAGATATCTGAAGTTTTAACATACTGACTTTTTCATTACCATAGCAGGTGGTCATTTTCATATAAATGAAACTTGTAAATAGCAACCCACCTTTTTCACATAGATTCAATTACAGTGAAGGCCAAGTGCATGGAGAAAAAATCTTCCTTTTCATTCTCTCTCTAGCCAAACAAAATGAATTTTCAGATCTTATTTTTCTTATATACTGGTCATAGTCTAAATGCAAGAAAATATATATTTTTTCTTCTTTCTATTTTTCTTCCTCTTAGTTAATACTAAAGGTATACAGAGAATAATTCAAGCCAAAGTGAAATTTACTTTTTCTGTTTATAAGCTTTTAACATAACTTTTAGGTTTCTGAGAGAAACATATTAACTTGTGCTATGCTTTTCCATTTTCCTCACTTATTTTCTTGTTAAGAGTCACTCTTTTCATTTGGGTGAGTCGTTATTTCCATGGCATTATTATTTCCCTGGCATTATTATTTCCCTGGCTGCTGTCTTCCGGAGAACAAATTACAGTTTAATGCATGGCACCTCATAAACTTGGATTAATCTGATCTCATTTTAGGTGTATAAAAGTTAGACATACATAAAGACATGATAAAAAAAGAGAGAGAATTACATAAAATATCCCCTGTATATCTCTGTTTTTTCCATTCTCTTTTTCCTTCCCATTCTGCTGTTAGCTCAAACTCCCAAGTCAAGTGAGGAAAGCTCTCTTTACCTGAAAAGCTCCAGTTAAAATGCTCATCTACAGATTATTAAAGTAAAATGAAGAACAGGCAACACAAAGTAATGATTTCAAATGATGTCACTATTACTTTGAAATGTATCGTGAAAGTTCATAGTATTTTATAGGGCCCGTGAAAGTTTAAATTATAGTTCCAAGTAAAATGGAATGTTTCTTGGAAAAGCACTGCAAGGTGCCCAGGCAATATTTTAAATAACAATTCTGAAGTGCAGCTTAGGAGACAAGGAATACATCTTATCTTAGCAGTACAGCTTTTAACCTGTATGCCACTAACACCAGCAATGAAAATAAATACCGCTTATGCTAGGATTCCCTCTTTAAATAGCACTTACAGAAATTGTTCCCCAGGATGAATTTACAAAGGTATTATTGGTATGGGCAAATGAAAGCACTGTCCTGGCTCAGTGCTGGAGCTGCTATTGTCAACTCATTGGGTTCCGCTGTAGAAAAGAGATAAAATAGCATGAAGAGTTTATACAAAATCGGTCAATTTAATTGGGGTCCTTCCAGCTCTTTAAATCTTTGTCTCTAGCAACCTGCTGGCACACAAAGGTGGCAGTTTAAATCCTTGGCATTTCAGATCAGTCTAATCACAGCAGATGCAGACTTCCTCCATCAATGCCTGTTCTATTGCATTTATTGTGGTTGAGAAGAGTTCTAAAGAAGCAAGTACCTGTTCTTTGTTAAGAGTGATTCCCAAGATGGCCAATATATGTAGTAATTAGATTTCAGTTTCCCTGTCAAGTGCATCATGATTTAAATTGCCACGCTAACAGAACTGAATTGTGTTCTAAGCATGAATTCTGTCCCAGGTACACAGGCAAGAACGTGAATGTTGGAATGCGTTAAAAAAAGGGTTTGATATTACTTTAACATACAATTTGTACCTTTTGAAAATTACTGCTACTAAGCTCAACTGCTGATGAAACATATGTACGCATTAATTAGTATGAGGACCAATAAGCATATTAAATCAGGCACATTATTTCTTTGCATATGAATTTTAGTATTATGGAAGAAAGGTTGCTGAGCTGGACACAGAAGTGCTAACAGCGATTTGTAAAACAATTTTTCTAATGAAGCTGATGATAAAAGGCTGTCTCAGAAGTAGACATTTAGCTTTAGGGAATCTTCCTCTTCTCTGTCCTTACCCTTCTGCACTCTATACCGTCCTCATCCTATAGCATTCCAATGTTTTGTACTTACTCTATTTGTGCTAATAGAAACACAGGAGTTTGCACATAGTTCTCTACACTGTCTTTAAATAATAAAGATTCTGGAATTCCATTCTAGGTAGTTTTGGGGTACACATTTCTTGTCTGTAGAGACATGAATGAGCTTGTTCCAGTGCCTGTGATAGGGAAGTCTGATATTACTCTATTTTGCAATTTCTCACCACAAGCAGAACACGTGAATCTATTGTGCTTTCCAGCTAAATAACCCATAAACTGGTACTTGAACTACAGAGTTGTTTGTAAGTTTTACATTCCTCTCACATAAACATTTACTGAAATCTGAGCCATAGGCAGTTTTAAATATTACATTCACACCATTTCACATAATTCTTAACTAACAAACCTTGCAAACCTTTCTACAGAATTGTAACACAACATTGATTTGTCACTAAAAAACAGTATCACTTATTTATATGGAGTACTTTATGAATGGACATAGTTATACTAAATCTAATAGAAAAATATATTTACTTTCATTGTTGATATGTATATACAATATTCAACTCAATGTAGAAAACTTTAGAGGTAAAATTACTGTTTACTTTAATAATTCCTCAGAAAAGCAAGATTAAGGATTAACTATTTTATTTTAGCTTTCATTTTAATATTTCAAAATTCATTTTAATAATCAAGACAAAATAATTAAAACACATTTTTTGTTTTTAAGTAATGTGAATAATGAGCAATAATAATCCAGACAGGTTTTCTGAAATTATAACATATTTGGTTGAAGTTTTTTGCTGGATTTTTTAATTATTATTTTTCATGCTTATTTTCATTTCCTATTGCCTGTATTGTATTTAAAATAAAATAATAATAATTAGAAAACCCACATCTGACAATAGTTTAGAGATGTCCTAGATTCAGAAAGTGGTTTAAAGCATGCCTGGAGAAGGCAATTTACATAAAAATCATTTTTTTGTTTTCATATTCAGATGTGACTTGGGCAAAAATGGACCATTAGTCTGACTTCGGTAATATACGAGGGTTTAGAAGATAATTTAACAGTAACTTTGATTAGGAGCATTGAGTCCTACTGGAATTAGCAAATATAGAGCATGCCAGAGACTAAGTTCACTGTGTTCTTTCATGAAATAACTGTTTTTGTCTCAAGAAAGATACCTCAGTAAACTTATCTGTATGGATTTTACATGATTTGATATGGGAACATCTTAGTTGTGTTTTGAATGTGTACAAGAGCAGTGATGTGATTAACATATTAGCAAAGGGGAGGAAATGTGATGCTAAGCTTTGTTTACAATTTTGGGGCAGGGAGAAGGGCATCAACTGTTCCCAGAAAGTAAGAAAACTAAAACAATTTGCTCCTGATATAAATTGGAAAGAGATGGCAGCTTGTAAAAGGAATGTGATCTCATCAAGGAAAGGGAGTAAGACTGAGAAGAGAGTAATTAGAAATTCCTAGTATGTAAAAATACAGAATGAAAGGGAGTCAGTGATAAAATGTTTTATCTTGTCCCTTGTCCAAGGTTCTTATCCCTTGGAAACAACAAAGAAGGAAAAGAAAATATCTATCAGTTCATAGATGACTACAGAAGCCACCATGTAAAACTACAGAACTTCTAGGAGTTATTGATCAAGATACGAGTAAAAATGGAGATCTGTCAATTAGCAACACAAGTAAATTGCACTTGGAGTGCTATCTACAGTTCTTGCTATCATTCTTCCAGAGACATAAATCTATATGAGAGTAGATGAAGAGAAGGTTTATTAAAATGATCAGGGGAAGAGAGAAACTCATTGCATAATCAAGATCAGTTATGATCAGAGGGCCGTCTCAGTTGTCTATAGCCAGTGGTTGGAAGGGGTCTCTGGTGGTCAACACAGGCTGAATGAATTCCAATGAACCTCAAATGAATTCCAATGAACTTCAAATGGAAAATATAAATTTAACGTACTGTTTGAATCCCTTTCCTGTGTTTTCTATATTCCTTAAAATGCTATGTAAGAAATTGTTGGATACAACTTTGACAATTTCTTAATCTTAGCTTGCTGCCAATTGTTTATAAACCCTACTTTAAACTTTTTTTGTGTGATGATTAAACAGTATTTTTCTGATCTAACATTTTAGTAGCTTGCAGCAGTGAATAGATACCTAAACTCTGTGCTATACCAAGGTATTCAGAATCTACTAAGACATACTTAGGAAATAAATCCTTTAGTGTCCCATCAAAGCTCATATGAGCTTTCTTGGTAGATCGCTGCTGTGATAGAGCTAAATCCAGAGTTCAAGGCTAACATTTTGACTGCAGGATGGTACTTCTGGTTGCATTTATGCAATTGCAAATTAAGTACAACTTCATTAGCAAAAAGATAGTAGTAGAGAACCCCTGGGAGCTCAGTCTTATCCCTTCTAAGTGTTGTACTGCCCAGCTGTATTATTTCATTATTTTTGTAAGGGACTGATCAGTAAAGCACTCAGCTAAGTGCTAAATGGAGAAAGCAGCAACAGTGCTCGCTGCATGAAGTACCTTTTCTACTAAAGAACTTCATTCTAGAATAATGTTAGGCTACTCTAGTATTAAGGGCTAGATTTTGGAGGAAGAAGTAGTCTAGTAATTTATTTAGAGATTTATACTGAGGTGACCTCCCATACATTTTCTATTGTTCAGGATTGTTCCAGGACTATAAACTCAGGATGCATCACATTGTGCGGCTCTAGAAATACCAAATATGAGTCAATATTTATGGTGTTGATCTGGGCAATTCCAGCCAAGCACAGAAAAATACTGAAATTTTGAAAAATACTGAAATTCAGCTAGTGCAAAAGGCCATGTCAGACTGAACTGCTTCGGCCAGGCCTTCACAGGGGGATGCAGATGGGTAAAGAACAAGAAAAGCCAGCAAAATAAATAATTTCACACAGATAATTGATCCTATTGCTCTGCTTCTGTGTAGAATAGGGCCTGCACTGTTTAAAATGCTTGCTTTCATCTGGTAATTTGAGTTTGCTTCACAAATCTAACAAGTTGTATTAGCTGGATAGCTTCCTCAGAGTTAAAGGCATACAGATAGGTCTTCACATATAAAAATATGGTAACATTAATTTGCACATTATAGGAGATATTCAGAGTATTCAGACACGGCACTAAGTTGTCAACAGATTTTTCAGTTATTGAAAATCTCAAATATGGAAATAACTGTCAATTTAAAAAAATTAACCTTGATCTGTTGTAATGACTCATTTTGAATTTGAAGAATTGCGTGGGAGGCTTTTTTCTCTTCTGAAAAGAGTGGAGATGCTTCTTGATCGAATCACCTCTTCTCTTGTCCTAGTGTGTGGAGGTTTTATTGCCACTGCATTGCTCAGGGAATTAAGTATACACAAATGATTATCTGTCTTTATCTAGACATGTGTTGGTATCTGAGAGCACCTGATATTCTCCTTGCCTTGAAATTTCATTCCTTCCAGTTTTCCTTCTAAGATGTCAAAGACAGGTTTCTGTGCTGAAAAAATAGTTCTAGAATGATCACTCCTGTAAATCTTTCTAAATTCTTTATTTCCCTTCAGAACTGGATCTCTTCATTTGTTCTTTATGCATTGTGAGCTGCCTGGCAAAGTCATTTTATTAAGCTTTCAGCTTTTCTGTCATCGAATTTAAGAACAGCAGCTCAGGCCTTCTGCCAAGTCAGTGTTTTGGGACTGAAATTGTCACTGTTTTTCTTTGTTGTTAAAAATAATATGATGTTCAAAGTTGAAGCCAAAGTCCTTTTTTGTAGACTAAATAATTATCTTGAGATAATTTGTGGGTTTTACATCTGGCATTTTGTGAGAGCAGAGCAAGATGGGTTACAGTCCTGAAGAGTCTCAGGTCTATTTTCTTGGTTTATTTCAGTAATAATTTCTCATCATCTTTAAATGAGTATTCCTTTTGGAAACACAGTTTCTATACTGTGAACTTGCTAGTCTGGTGCCATATGTAGGCTGACAAGAAGTGTTGTGTTTCCAGTGTTGGATGTTTTAATGGCTGCACACAAAATCTTGTACCCTTGATGAAATGGTATCTTGGGTTTCTGTGTACTCAGGAGATTTTTTATCCTCCTGTTTCTCCAGATCACTATATGGAGGACTGACTTTGAAAAAGGCAGTATCACACCCTTGAGTTCTATCTAGCCAGCCATTTATTAATGTCTCAATTAAATGTTAAACTCATATTTACCTCCAAGTTATGAAGATGTTTTGCTACTCTGATAGTCATTGCAGCAAACTGATACATCAGAAATGCTGAAGGTTGAAGAAGAGGAAATGTACTTGCTAGGAAACTGCACCAGGCAGCATTTCAACTTTTGTCTCCATTTCACTGTGCTGCTGAATTTCCTTATTGTTTTTATGTCCTTATTTTATCTTTCAGTGTAACATTTTTGTTTCATATTGGCCCTAAGAGAGTTACTGATAGCAACATATTTGTAATGTTTTGAAGTAAAGATGCTGGAATGGGAAATGTGGGAATAAGCTTTTTTGTACTACTCTATGGAAACCTCATGCAATCCCAGTTTTCCCATGCTTCAGTTACCTACACACAAAACCAAGATAACATTTCCCTACTGCCTGCCATACTATTTCTCCACTTCACTGCAACAAAAGAACACTCAGAACTGCTAGGTAAGGGAGCTCTATACATATACATATACATATACATATACATATACATATACATATACATATACATATACACATACACATACACATACACATACACATACACATACACATACACATACACATACATATACATAGGAGGATTAATCCCACTAATACAGAAAAGGGAGAATTTGTTACTTGTTTAGAACAGGTTAGTTTCAGTTCTTAATGCCAGTGTGAAAAACTCTTACTTTGTAGCCCAGTGGAAGCCAATAATATCATCCACCCTTTTTCCCTTCCCTTTGTTTTTCAAGCGCACTGCCCCTTCCTACGAGCGTCATACTGGTTTCAGGAATAGCACCTACAGATTGTAAGCATTCTGATGGAATATATGCACTGGGTTGAAAGGACTGATAAAAAACCAGAGATTTCCAGACTGCAGAGAGGCTACAGACCTGCCAAAGTGCATCGGACATACAGTGGAGTGCAGAAACCTACTGGCACATCTTTGATGTCTTGCGTGTCCCCAGGGCCTGTTCTCTTTGCTGGCTGTGGGAGCAGGGAGTGGAAGCATTTCAAACTTTGTAGGAAAGGACTTTGAAGTTTGTCAAATTCATCTCAGTATGGAAGGGGAAAAAATCTGCTTGAATTATTTTTACATGAGGAGAGAATTGCTTCCTGCTCAGCACTAGGCAATTTCAGATTGTGGCTCTCAAATGTGCACAAACACACTTTTATGGTGTTTAACTGCAGGGTTTGGGTTGGCACCACTTCAGAGGAATATGTGAACATTCCCATTGGATATTTGAATAATGAAGGATTAAGATTTTGTCTGTGTATCTATACGTGCATGTAGTTTTACAACATAGGTCTTATGAAGAAAACTGAAAAATATCCTTTTAAAAAATTCCTAGGTGTAAAAAAATCTGTAAAATATAAGTCGAGCCAATCAGTTTACATCTAGCTTTGACATCTGACTTGTCTCCCTCTTCATAAAGAGAAGTCAAGGGGAGGAAGACACAGCAGGAGGGAAAGAGGAGGGTAGAGCTGTGTCAGCTGCCTTTCCCTTCATCTCTTTGAACAGTTTTGCTGTCCTTGCAGCCTTCGTGCCAACCCCCTGTAACCCTGAGCAGTACCTACAGCTGAAGGATTGCTGGCTGTGCACAAACATCTGTGCTGCTTCTTACACTGTGATCTGAAGATATGTGCCTACTGGTGAATCTGTTCCGTATAGTCTAATTATATTGTCCAGTAAAACAACTAAAATATGGCAAGGGTAATTAACAAAAGAAAACAAAATCTTTTCTTTTTTCTTTTTTCTTTTTCCTTTTTCCTTTTTTTTTGTTTTTTTTTTTTTGTTGTTGTTGTTCCCGAGCCTGCTGGGAGCATCCACACAGCCACAGGCTGTAGCTGACCCACTTCTGGATAAATCATATAGCAAAAATGACACTGAGGCAGCTAATGCCATCTACTGGCTGAAGTAACACTGCCACCAGGATAGTCTGCCTGAAACGACTCTACAGGGCTGGCAGCATTAGTGATAATCAGAACATTATGCACACCTCTCTGATTACATAGAAGCTGAGACTGAGAATTTAAAACAGATGCTTCAGAAATTATCATTTGTCTTAAGCTTGTTCTATAGCAATACTGCTAAGAAGCTAGAACAGTCCACCCCTGGAAAAGCCTTTCAATAACCCAATTTTCAAAATTTAGAAGTACCTTCTCTCTCATGGACTTCAGTGAGATTTGTGCTCTCCCAGAATCTCTGAAAATGTTTTGCTATGAATGTACACTGTAACCCATTTAAAAAAGGAAAACAGGCATTTGCCCCTTTTCATCTCCTTTCATTGTTTTAATGGGTTATACTCAAGTGTTATAAAGCTGTTTTCACATTGGAGGTGAAACTGGGTTTTTATTTCTGCTACATCTACACTGAAGACATTATCAGTGTTAGGTGAGTCTCTCCTTTGTGCTACCTGCAAATAAGCCTTTAATTTTCAATACCTTTTCCTGTGTTTATCTTATCAAACATATTGCTTCAGTGCAATATGCAGAGAAAATCTGCATTTGAAATAAGAGTCATATTTCCTGCTAAAAATCATTGACTGAGCAAGTTGGATTACATATATCAGCAGCCTCCAGGTTAATAACAGAGAATATTCTCTCTAATAATGAATAATCACCTCTACACAGTAAAGTAAATCAGTGTGCTCAGCTCTTCCATAACTGTTTTACTATCGCTACCACTCTTTAAGTCATTCAGTTTTTATCCCTTGATACATACTCCATTCAGGATTTCCTTTTCCTTCCCATCATAGACATTTTTTAGATTAGCATTTTCCCAGAAGGTTTGTCTCCTCTCCTTCAGCATTACTCCTGAATTCCCCGTGCAGGAGGAGGAATGGGGGTGGGTGGATAGCAATTCTGTCCTGGGGTAGCGTCACCTGTGAAGAGGAGATGGAAACCCGCGTTTTAATTCAGCTGAATTCAGTGTTCTTTCTGTATGTGGTAGTCCCAGTGTCAGGGACAGAGCTGTCCTCAGAAGGCTGAAAAGCCAGTCTGAAATATCAATTAAGGTCAAAGAGGTACACAGCTGTAGTCCTTTTAGATTCTCATCAAGTTTAAATGTTAATATTGAGCTCTGTGAAATACAGAGCTGAGGGATTTACAGACTTACAAGTTTTTGAATCCATGGCCATTACTATTTAATTAGTTATTTCTCTTAACAGAAGTTGACTTCTGCTTTTGCTTTTTCTAGTGTTTGATCACTACACTCCGCAGTCATCTCATCTGAAGTCCGTTAATGTATATTACATGACAACAGAAGATGGTGGAAAAAAATGGCTCTGTGGAGTGCTCCGAATATTCAAATATTGCATTAGGTTCCACTGCTAAGCCATTACTTTATCTTCACTGTCTTCACTGATTTTGTATACATAATCTGAACTTTTGTGTATCTCTTTTTTCTCCTCCGAAGGGGAACAGTTACAATGGATAAAAATTTAACGGTCTAGAGCAGACATGGCTGAAAAGGCACTGCTTGGGAATCCAGGTACTCTCAGCCCTTGTATGCCGTTCTTGAGATGTATCCGTTCTCACATAAAAATATAAAAGGGCTTTTTTAATTTTTGTCTTCAGAAAGAAAGCTGTGTTTTGATCACAAAAATACTTAGCTTCAGGTAATGGAATTACTCTTCTGCTTTTAAAGGTTATTTTCTACTCTGTCTCTTCAGTGCCTTACAAGTGCTTCACAAAGCCAGCTGCTGAGGTGCCTAGGAAAGGGTTCAGTAAGAAGGGCCTAAAATAACACCTAAACGTAGGTGCATAATGAAGAGAAGATAAAGATGATCGCAGGTAGCAGCTGCACAAGGCAAAACTACATTTCACAGTAATTGTAGTGGCCTACTTGTGTCATTATAGGTTCAGGGCCTCTCCGCTTCGGAGTTTCTGTTTCTCTCGTCTCTTGGCAATGACAGCAGATGCTCTCAGGACTAGTATGATGTGTCCAGATTAAGAAGAAAATGCTGAAAAATAATAGAAAGCCTACTAAGATCAGCAAGGGACAGAATAAGTTGAATTTTACAAAAAGAATAAGCTTGTTCACTCTAATAAAAAGACTAAGAGCATTATCAAAAAATACTGATGATATAAATATTAGCAGGGTAAAAGCACTTATGAAGCTAAGAGGCGACACTGGCCGTGAGTAAACTTAGGAGTTAAAGATTTCCAACTGTCAGAGCAATGAAATTCAGTAAGAGTAGGAAGAGAAACAAGCTGAAGTGAATTTCAGAGGAATTTTGATAGACTGCTGAAAAGGACTGTATGATACCCTCGACTGCAGCAGCTGAGTACTGGAATCTAGATTTAATTGCCATATCTTCCAACTAAGTTTCAGTTAGGATTACATTCTTCAAACATAGGGGAGCTTGAGAACATTTTTCTGGAATGCTGGTTTTCCACACAGGTGCATCATCTTTTACAAAAGTTCTCATGGGAAGCATTTTTTATAACAGTCTGTCTGCAAGAGCACACAGTTAACCCTGTTCATGTCCTGCTATTTTTACGGAGTTTAGGTTTTTTGTAGTTTTTCTGAAGGATAAGTAGGGGGTGTTCTGTTCTGTAAGTTGGAATTATTTCAGAACATATGCAAAAATGTGCAGATATTTTTCTAGAAATCAAAACAGGGGAGCTGCTCCAAAAGTAATGCTTCCTCTTTTATTATGTTGGCCCACAACTTCAGAGGCAGATGGTGGTGGTGTGGCAGTAGAGGTTGAGCCTTCCCACCGATATTCCGTTACATTTTGTTATCGTGTGACAGATGGCAGCAGAGGGGCAGTCTGAGAAAATGGTGTCTGACATGGAAGCGCATTTCTTCCATGCAGAAAAATTGGCACTCACTGACATTTATCAACACTGAACATTTATGGAGGCCAGGGAGTAGACGTGAGCGCTGTGAGGGTGGTGCATTTCAGTAGTGGTGACAGCAGTGGGTCACCTCCGCTGCTGCAGATTTTTAGGAGCTCAGCATGCGGGCTTTTGATCATTGCCGGCAAAAATGCACAGCTAATGGTGGTGACTATATTGAAAAACAGTATTATTGTGCTCTTTGTATCTGTTGTAGTTTCCATGGAAATAAATAGGAGGCGTTACTTTCACGGCAGCCAACATTTGCCCATCTATATATCATATCCATCTGATACAATTAGGCTGAGTTATTTTACCATGGGAGCAGTGAACTAAGCTTTCACGGCTCTATGAAACATTTATTCTTGATATCAACAGTTTTCAGCAGCTTTATTCTTTTCTCTTCACTTGCTTTTCAGTATAATTGGGATGAATGTTGCTTAAGCTTATCCACATGTTACAGCAGCATGTCCTGTTCCAGCAAATGAGTACTTCGGTTGTAGACTGTACCTGTAACAATCTCCAATCCGTAACTCCAGTGCATGACCCTGTTTTGTCTGCGATTGTCACTGGGTTGCCCTTAATTATTTTGATATATTCAGAGTTCCCATATATAGAACTCTAAAATGCTGCATCATATTTTGCTACTGTGTTTTCCCTTGCATTTAAATTTCTTAAAATGCCTTGGAATTTTGTCACGGTGCCTTCATACATATGCATGATATGCCAGTGCAGAAGACAGAACTCTTTATTTTTAGAACTTATGAAAAATGCATCCAGACTTCAAAGTTGAATTAGAAATCAAGATTTCTGATTAGACATTTTGGGATTAAAATCATACAAGACCACTAAAATGTAGACAATAAAAAGGGTGCCATTAATGTGTCTTTAGAGAGTGGAAAATAAATAAAAAAATAAAACTTTTCTAAATCTCAAGCATTGGAAGATTGGAAATACATAACTGAAGCGAAATTGACAATTTGGCTGCCTACACTTTGTAGGCACTGATAGTTTTAATACGATAGTTTTAATATGATTGCATATTGTTTCTTTCCAACTACATCACCAAGGATTTGAAGTGTCCAAGAGTGATCTGTTTTATGCATCAGAATTCACTGAAACACAAACAGAAACAAAACATGGTGTAGCCTAATGATTTCTGTATTAGACAAAATAGGAAATTTTTTTAATAGAAAAAATATAAAGAAAAAAAAAGCATAGAAACAATTCAAGATTGGACTCCTTTCTTAACACATTTGTAATAAATATTATTTATAATAAAAATTACATAGATACATATAGGTCATATTTATTCATACCAAGCAAAAATGACAAAAAAAAAACAGTTTTTGTAAAGCTGAAAATGTTTTATTAATTTTCAACTGTCAGAGATGTACAAGTTTAAACTCCTTACAAGTGACTGAAACTGGGAATTTGAAATGTAAATCAAATAGCAGAGCCCATTCATAGTCTGTGGTTACTAGATTTTGCAACATTTTGTATTACAAATATTTCACCTGACTTCTCAAAAAAGAATTTCTACGGATCCTGTTGTGACACTTGTTTTGCTTATATGCTTATTGAACTGAAGTAACGTGCTACTTAAATCGTAGCAGTATCAAATGAAAAGATTACTGAAAATTTTGAAACATTATCAACTTGGCATGAACCAATAGAAATGTCAGAAATGTATTCCCAGAGGTAGAGTTTGCAAACAAACTTGTCATCTTCTTCTTCGTACCTTCCAGTCCTACATTTTATTTGCCTGTTTTCATGGATAAAATCTGAAGTTGTTAAATCTGTGAAGCTTGTAATGTCTTTGAACTATGTCCAATGCCTCCAGCTTGCAGAATTCATAAGCTTCACCATTTGAAAGTGATTCACCAGTTTGCCCTTCCAATGAATTTCCAGTATGCCAGAGGAAGCCCCTCTTCTGTGCTTAGGAACTGCATGCACAAAAAATACCCTGCTGTGCAGTTTACAAGCTGTGCGGTAGAACAAAGATGTCAACACAGAATCTAATTCCTTTTTTTTTTTTTTTTTTATTAACAAAGAAAGTTTTCTTGGGTGAAAACTGCTTTATGCTCAGCTCATTAATAGATTAATGTTTGCCTACCCGGAGCTATGCTCATTTGCAGAACCTGCATATTAGCTATAGTTTTTAGTTAGGTCCTGCTTCCAGAACTCAAAGCTTCTCCCAGAACAGGAGGGTGACTGCTGCATGCATGACAAATTGCATTTTTAGCTGCTTATGATTTATTCTCTCCAAACAGCAAAGCATTTAAATCATATCTACCCTAAACATTAGACATTCGCTACATTCTGCAGTTTGAGATATGCTCACAAAATATTGTCTTTGTGCATTCAAAGCAGGAATTCTGATTATTATTGTCTAATGTGAAGAGATTGTTTTCAAACATTAGGTCTTTCTTTTCTTACCTGCTCTATACCCCTGCCCTTCTCAATACAAATAAAGCAAAAATCAAAACAAAAATTTCTCCATCAGACAATAAGAATGGCGTTTTTTAAAAGAAATTATGATCACAGAATCATGTAATTATTCAGGTTGGAAAAGCCCTTAAGGATTATCAAGTCCAACCACAACCTAAGCATACTACCCTAATAACCCACTGCTAAATCATGTCCCTGAGCACCACATCCAAATAGTTTTTAAACATGTTCAGGGATGGTGACTCAACCACCTTCCTGGGGAGCCTATTCCAGTGCTTAACGACCCTTTCTGTAAAGAAGCCTGTAAAGAAGTGTCTCCTGATATCCAACCTAAACTTACCCTGGCGCAACTTGAGGCCATTTCCACTCGTCCTGTCACAAGTGAGAAGAGACCAGCCCCTGCTCTCCCTGCAATCACCTTTCAGGTATTGGAAGAGAGCAATAAGGTCTCCCCTCAGCGTCCTCTTCTCCAGACTAAAAGCCCCAGTTCCTTCAGTTGCTTCTCACAGGGTATTTTCTCCAAGCCCTTCACTAGAACATATGAAAAAAAGTTCTGTGATTGCTTTGAATATAGCAGGCAATAGGTGGTGGCCACTTAAGTGGCTTTAAAGCAATGTCTAATGCAGTTGGGTGTGAGAAGCAGTTATTCCAACAGGCAGAAGTGAATTGGGTTGTTTAACTTCTTGGCTTCTTGAGCATTATAGCCATTTTAGTATAATTAAATGAAGACGAGTTGGATGACTATTACTTTCCCATATTTACAGAGTTTAACCGTGATTCATACTTTGTGTGTAAAGTATGCAACAGAAATGTAGTAGATCTTGGAATATAGCCAAGTGCTGTTCCACGTTTATGAGTATACAGAAATATAGAGACTTACTATACTAGATTAAACCTGCATTCCATCAAGTTTAATGTAGGTGAGTACCCATTCAATATAGTATATAGTGTCTGTCAGTATTTAGAATCAGCTGCTTCAAATAGACGTGCAAGAACTCCTAAAGCAGCCTGTTGTGGAGTAATTTGTTGTACAGGAAATCACTCCGTACCATTTACAGCTCAGGGTGTGACATGTGCATAAAGGAACAAGGCTTTGTAGCTTTCCAAGGATGGCAAACATAGTTCCAGGAGAAAGGATTCAATATGTGGGAGAAGACTGTTTAGGTCACATTGTAATTCACTTTCCAAAGGATAAATAGAAATGTCTCTCTCTTTACACTCTCTAATCTCTCATGTGTCTCAGGAGGAGGTTCTTGGCTGTGTATGCCTAGAACGTATTAAATAAATAAACAAACTTGTTAAAACATTAGCTCTAAAAAGTGTACAGAGATTTCTGCTAAGAAAAGTTAAGAATTGTTCGTGGTAGGTGCCCAAGACACATTTTCCTACTACCTTTTCAGTACTAGTTTCCACTGCAAGTGCCAGTGGTGGGATAACAATATAGCCAATTAAATTTTGTACAGCATCATTAGGCTACAATGTGCAGTGCAATGAACAGGTTTGCTAAAAAGTCCCTTATTTTCTAGGCTATTATAATGAATTTTCTTACACAAATCTTTTAACAGTCTCATGTTCTAATGAGACAGCCATTCTGAATTAAAATTTCCATCACTCCTAAGCAGTTGTGTCTTACAAAAAAAAAAAGTCTGAGAAGAATTGGTTATTATTCATTCCAGCTATGGTAAATGAATAGATATACTTTCATCTGTTGAAGCGCTGAGCAGCTGGAGCTATATTTTGCAAACTGAAGCATGTCCTTAGCCCATTAGTTAGATTCAGAGCACCAAAATCAATAAATATGCTCTATCAAATATTTATTTTGTGCCACAACTGCCATTCTTTGTTGTTTTCGGGTTGGGTTTTTTGTTTTGCCTTTTTTTTGTTGTTGTTCTAAATGGCCACTGTGTATCAAGGACTTCTGTAACTGTGCTGAGCAATTCCTGCTCAAGTAGGTAGAGCTTACACTGAAGAAGTGGCATGTTTGCTGGTGAAGTCCCACTTCCTTCTGAAATTAGGTAATGCGGGCTGACAAAAGCTGCTTCTGTTGGGATCACTGCATACCTTGCAAGTTCTGCTGACGTTTCTGCACTGCAGAGATCTGCTGGCACAGCTGTGGCTTAAGCTAGGTAGGCAAAAAAGAATAAAGAGGGGAAGGAAGGGATTGTTGATGAGAGAGAGGAGAGGTAGAAGTCTATGAAGCTGTAGGAGGAGATTTGGAGATTTTTCAAAGACATGAATGGTTGCTGTGTCTAAATCTTCTTTTCTGCTTTTGAAAGTCTCTGTCATTAATATGACATAGAAACCGAGGTAAAATAGAGGGGAAGACTAAAGAACAAGAGAGAGAATATGCTTGGAGAAGGGATCTAAAGAGAGAGGTGAAAACAGTTAATGAAACTGAGAAACATAATCCTTGGGTTAGCAGAGCAGCACCAGTCAGAGTCCAGATGAGAGAACAGGGAGCAAAGAAACAGCCACAAATGTGAGAGAGGACATGCAACACACAGCTGACAACACTAAGTAGATAGAAGCAGAAACTTGGCCTTGAAAAAGTACAAGTAGTCAAAGTTAAAAGAAACACACTTTAACGCAGATGGTGCTGGGAAGTCTGATGATAAGGAGGATGTTTGTTTAACCTCTCTGCACATAGATGCTGCTGCAGTGCATCGCCAGGAGCTGGTTCTGATTTCCCTAACTGAACACCCATTACAACATGCTGTGGCTTCCACTCTGGTTGCACACGTAGATCTCAGGAGTAAATGTAGCTCTAAATGCCTTTTAGGTTAGCATGCATATTTCTGCATAACTCAACCATTATTATTGATCTGGATCTCATTTCAGAGCAGTTACCAATTGCCCATATCACAGGACAACTCGTAGCCAGAAGTGTAAGTAGGCATCAACAAAAAAAAGCAGACCAACCCCTGTACCACCTTCCCTTGTCAGAAAGAATTAAATAGACAAATACATAGCCCTAACTCTCGTATTTCTAACTGCTGCTCTAAATGCAAGGCAATGGTCACCTGTGTAAAGCAGAATACAGACACCTGAGACCACAGTATCCATTATATCACTGCTATCTCACAAGGCAAAGTGGGTACTGTTCTCTTCCCATATGGGCTAGATATGAGAGATATATGAGCTTCAGCTGCTCTGTAAATCCATGTTTTTGATTCAAGTATTGCAAAAGACCAGCAAAAACTGTAGTGATGGTATAACTAGATATTCTTGTTACGTTGGATGAAAAAGCAGAAATATAAATGCTTCAAGATTATCTTTTGAAAGATTGAGATTACAATTTCAGTGTTCCTGCAACACAAAATCTCAGCTCTGATTTGATCTACGGCAACAGGACTGGGTGCCGCAGGGCAATGCTCACCACACTTATCAGGTCCCCACTTTGAGTCTGCTCCAGTCTGTCAGGAGGAAAAGCTGCTGTGAGGAAAAGCTATTCCCATGTTGCAGGCAACGTTCTTTGTTGTTTTTTTTCAATGTTGTGCCATCTCAGCTTGATTCATTAAGTTGCACTGAGGGGCTCCATCACCATCTCCCTGAATTTTGTTCCTTAAATTGTCACCTGCTAATTATGAACTCATGGGACTGGAGTGGAGGGTAAACAGATAATGAGTGAAGTGCTTCCCAAGCTTTAGTGAAGATTCTGCAATGCAAGGAAATGGCCAAGTGAGAGAGGTAAAAAGAATTTGCTGAATCCAGATTAGGAAAAAGCATCTTTATACCACACAGTTCTGGCTGGGGTTTCACTGTGCAGGCAAACAAAGGCATCCCAGTGCTTCTGCAAGCGCTCCTCACCTTTCCTTCTGCTGCTTACTAACACCCTCTGATTTGTGCCTGTTAGCAGTGCCCACTCTCAGCTGGTGCCTGGCTGATGTGTGCAGTCCTTTGCTCTTCAGCATTTCTTCTGCAAGAGCCAGGAGTGTGTCACAGAGATGTCACTCTCCCTTTTTAAAGACAGCCAGCTGACACTAAATTTTCTTCTCTCCCAACGGTGTATTTTGGCAGTAGGTTTCCTTTGCAGCTGCGAAGACAATTTGCATTTGGAGAGTATTGCTTTAGAAAGAGAAGGTATTTAACAGAGCTAACAATTATTGTTTTCAAATGGCTGGAAAGGTGATGAAAATTCCAGGCATTGCTTTTGCTCATGGATTAAAAACAAATACCGCAGTTTGCCATAAATGCTGCTTCTCTATTTCCTGTGGTGATAACTGGTAGCAGCTGAAACACACATGCTGCCTTAGCCCAGGTTTCAGTAAGAGGGAACTTCCCATTGGAGACTGACTCCAGGTTTCAAAACTTGAAGGAGTCAGGCTGCACAGGGGAAGGACAAGGGAGCTGTGATTGTTGCTAACTTCCAAGGAGATGCTTTGGCCTCTGGTCTTTAGGTACTCTGTGAACTTAAAACTGTTGGTTTTGTAGTGAGCAGAAGGTGAGAAAAAAGTGCTGCTCTATTGTGCATTAAAAGAACTAGACAATGCACTTCAACATATAAAGTCTATTTTTCTTAGTTTAAACAATTTTATATTACCCTCTTTAGGGTCTTTTGGCTGCAAAAAATATGAACGGAATGAAGTTCTAAAATACATTGTTTAAAGATTCTCTATCTTTTTCTAGCAATTTGTATTAAACAAACAAGAAAAGCAAGGTTATAATTAAAGGACTAGTAGTTGTGCTTGTTTTAGAATGACCTTGAAGTGGTATTCTTTTCATCTTTCATTTTCCTTTGTTAATGTACATTCCAGTAGGGCTAATTCCTCTTTTTTCCTCCAAGGGCTTTGTCAAAGTGAAGGCAAAACTCTAACTTTCGTTTCTTCATGTTTATAATAATCTTTTTCTCGTCACGTTCTTAACATTATATTGCATCCACTTTCATTCCATTGTGAATGTCCCTTGTGCTCTAAGTCCAATTTTCTGCTTTTACCTCACAGTGCTTAAACTATCCATTCTATTCTGCTCTGTTTTCAGAGAACCAGCTCTTAGCAACTAGATAACGGCCTGATACTGAAGGTTTCTTCTTTTCACACAGTATAATACATCTTTTCTCTTCCAAAGAGATTTCTGGAGCTCAGATACCTGTGCTACAGAACAAAGCATCCATGTGCTTTCTCTTTAATATCTCTTCACAGAATTCTGAAATGCTAACTTATTTATTACTCTGCTAAAGAGAAAGCAAACAATTTCATCAATCACGTTGAATCCTTTTGTGCTCCCTTTTTGTAGTGTAAGTATAATCTCTGGAAAGCTCTTGGCTGCAAATTTGATAAAGAAAGCCAAGGGTTTCTTTAATAATTAGCACTACATTCATTCTGCAGGACTAAGCTCTTGCAAGTCGGTGGTGGCATTATCATTGGATTCCAGCCCTGTGTTTACTTGCTTTCATGAAGACAAAATGTCCACACAACAGTGCAGAAATGCATGTGTTGGAAGACTCTTAAAGATTGTGCTGGCCTCCTTGCATCCTGCTTCTGTTTTGGCTCAGTATCCTCATCCTTTTCAGAGCAATGCACTGTGATTTACAGATTGCAAAGGGCAGAAAGACTGCTACCAGAGACTGGATATGAAATGAAAATTATTGCTTCTCTGTCTCAGCAACTTCCTCCTCTTGAGCACATGGAGCAGCAGGGAGCATGAGCATGAAGTTATCCTGCCCATCAGCCAAGCTCACCAGCCAGGCAGGGCCACCACACAGCCTCGCAGGATTTGTGCCTTGAGTGCTGACGCTCCCCCAGTTGACACTATTTTCAGCTAAAAGCTTGATAAAGATTCATACACCAGCTATGGTGACCTAGAAAAGTGGGATCTCACTGTGTAAGTATCTTTGTTCTGTGCTCTGTGGTAACAGATTGTTTTCCTGCCCATGTATGCTCAGGGTTTTTCAGTTTTCATTTTTAAACGTATTGTGTTTATAGGTTGAGGTTCAGACAAACACATGGTTATAATGCGATAACTGAATGTAGAGCTTCACAATAAACAAAGTAGAGGAGAAAAGAGAAAACTGAATAAGCAAAACAAACAAACAAACAATCATAATCACATTGAAGCATTCAGTTAAACAATGTGAATATCATCATCATCATCAAAAAAATTAAGATCTGAAACAGATTTTTTTAACTAGATAAATAAGATGTCAATACAAAGTAGAACTCGGTTTCTACCACATTTTATTCTCTTAAAACTGCTGTTTTTCTGCATGAATGTTAACTGTAGAGCACTTACTGTATGTGCAGCCATTCTTCTGATGTCCCATTTGGACAGTCAGCTCAATCAGCTAAATCTAAAGGAAAACTTAGATTATGTGGCAATGTGGACAAGGGTGTTTAACTGCGAGACATCTAACCTGCTGTAGTGTTGAAAAATAACCACTGTAACCAATAGTCCAAGTTTAATTATTTCTGGAAAACAGAAGTAAAATTTGCTCGAGTTTGCATCCACAGACTAGAAAAACTAAGTAATCCTGCTTACAGGCTTTTAACAGCGTTTTCCCACCAACAAGCACTGAGTCAGTGACTTAAAACAAGAACTGTACAGAAGGAAGAAGCACAGAACAAAATTAGGAAAGCCAGCAGTAGCAATAAATCAGCCATGCCTATTAAGTAGGATTTCTATCTCCCCGGGTTGTTTTGGCAATAGCGCTAACCTTAGTTGCCCTCCTGCAGCAGTAAGTGGCTAATGAGGCACAGTGCTCTATCAATCACTGCCTCAGTCAGAATGCTACTGCACACTGTTGTCCAAATTTAGGGTAGATCCATCCCCTGGTCTAAAAGGGCATGATGCTCTGGGACGTCACCTGCCAGCCTAGATGAAGCACGCAGGAGGATGATTTTCAGAATTCAGCCCCGGCATCTCAGTTGGCCTCTGTCCAACTGAGAACTTGGAGGATACAGACAGATGAAGAATTTCTTTCAAAGCTGTGCTGACTTCCAGACAGAAGTGGGTGATATGACCCACAGCCAGAGACTCCAAACTGCTTTAGGCATCTTATATATGCAAACGGAACAAATCCAGGTTGAGGGAACCCAGTGCTGTACATATAAACACCCCTACTCTCTACAGCCTTGGACTGTGTCATAACTTTTGACCAGGCTTCCTGTATGATTTCCAAGATGTACGTACCTCCAAATGGGAGCCAGCACACTGAGTGAGGAGCTGCCTGATCAGCAGGATGTGCCAAAAACAGGAGTAACTGATAAATCCTGCTCCTCCTGTAAATGGTCTAACAGGTAAGGTGTGTGTCCTCTCCTGGCAGGCATCCAAAATCTTCTTTTTCAAAAAATAGTACAGGGATGATTCTTCCTTTTCAGAGCACAAGCAGAGGCTGCAACACCATTATGTGCAAGAGTTGGTGATGAGGGAGTTCCCTCTTGAAGGAAGCCTTAGGCCAAAGTCTATCCAAAGGGCCTTCTTTGGTATAGAGAGATGGGTCACAGTGGGCATTTGCATGTGTGAAGAAACTCAAAGTTTTAAATGTATAAAAATCCCTAGTGGTATTCAGTCCTTAACTACAATAGAATTTTTAAAATCCAAGTATTTTTTATTTTTTTCATTTACTTTTGTTACTTCTTTACATTTATTTTGAAATAGTTTTCTTTAGTATTGTTGATGTGTGAGTTAGATACAAAATTCTTGTGAATGGGACCCTTGCTAAATTGTTCACCTATAGAAATAACTGCAGAACAGGAAACTGTCGTACAAAAACAGAATAATGTTTACACTAAGATTTTATAAACTGTCTCAGTTCAGGCTTAGAAATGTTGAAAATAATTTCAGGTATTTACAGGGACAACTTTTAAAGAGACAGCTTTCCAAAATGCTACAGGGAATGCATAATTTTTAATCTCAAATTAGGATCTTTTTTTTTCCTTTTCAGTAGAAAAATGTTACAAGTTAGGAATTAATTGTCTCGTAATTGATTGATAATTTTCTCTCCCGCTGTGTGCAGAAAGCTATTGGATGATGGCATATCATTCTCAACAGCAGGAAAAAGTATCAGTCATTATGGGACAATTAGTTCCAATTTCAACTATTTCTCTTTCTGCGAGCTGATAAGACTGCCTTCGGAGAGTAAGCACAGTAATTAACCATAAATATCAGGATGTTTTTTAATTTTATTTTTAACTTTAAAAACAAATCCCATTGCGGATGCTTCCTGCGCCCCATGCTCTTCTTTCCTGGATTGATCGTGTTCATGAAATATAATTTCCATGTAGCTGCAATTTCCAGGACCTGTCACAGCCAGTCAGCTTTCATTGGTGGCTTTGCCAGGTTGACCATTATTTCATTGCTGCTCTGATGTGGTTGAAGAAAACGTGATTGATCCTGAGATTTTTAAGTCTAGAATGTGTGTGTCTGAAAAATCTGAATCCTTTATCACACAGAATTTGCAAAGCTTGATGTACGTAATTCAGTTACATGTGAGTATTTTTCCCATTAGTACATTTAGGTGACACATCCTGGAGCCTTACTGCCAAATACCAATTGTTTACATTTTTCTAAATGCCAGCCTTGTAATTTTATCCTGGGGTCTGAAAAACTAGCTGAATTCCTTCCTTCTCCCACCTACCAGCAGTAATGCAGCCCAAACTTCATGTGCCTGACTGTAAAATATAATCCTGTGCTTTCATGTATAAGTGTAATCTGCAGTAATTCTCACAGGGATCACAGTAATCAACTGGCCTTTGAAATTTAGTTAATAATTGTATTCATGATGCACAGGAGGAATAAAGTCCGTTTTCTCTTAGCTTTTTATACTGGAGATGTAACAGGGAAAAAAGCACTCAAAGTTGAACTCGGAATGTGTTACTTATTAAATTCAGCATAAATGACTGAATATACATGGAGAGCAGATCTTTTTCAGAAGGAAGGTGCCATTTTTATATAGTAACTTGTCAGAATCACACTCAAAGTTGCCAATTATTTCACAACCTAAACCCAAGATTTAACTAAACTGTGAGGTAGCAGTGAACTGCACATCTCAGGTTCCTCCATTTTGCTCTTTGCTGCATGTACCTTCCTGCATGTTCCTAATTAATTTCACTAATCCCATGATAACTGAGTGCTGAAATTGCAGTGTATAGGGAATCTCAACACAAGGAAAAGTCAAAGATATCAAGCCAGGAATATTAATAGCATCCCTCTCCATATTATTTTACGATTTCTGTTGTTTTGTTCTTATGAATCTTCCACGTCACAGCAAATTTCTGTGACACTTCCCAAGCTATAGGCTTTATTAGAGACATTGATCGGACAGTAGCCAAATATGTGAATATAAATTGATTTTTTGCAGTGTACACAACAAGGATTTTATTGATACAAAGGACTTCATTATTTGCAGGATTACTTTAAAATGGTTTTGGAACGAGAAGAATTCTCTGTGGACTGTATTAGAATTTCATGCGTAAATGCAATTGAACACTAATTTTTATATAAATTCTTTTGTCTTACACTGCTGTTTAAGGGAAGTCTGGAAGTGAATACCAGGGGAGTAGAAATGCAGATTACAGCTTCGGGTAACAAGATGCGAGTGGGAAAGATGACAGAATGATCATGTGGGAGGAAATTGCTGCAGTTTCTCTCTCATTCCTATTCATAACTCTAGCTGGTATCAAGGACCTCAGTCATTCTGAAGCAGCATTTGCAGCAGTAGAGGAAGGCAGAGGGGTTAAATTATACATATTCTGATGCTTTGACAGTTTTGGTAACCTCACTGCTGCTGAAACATTACCACGGTGTCAGCATGCAGAGAGACAGGCCTGTCTCCAGCCCCATTACCTCTAAAAGTCAGAAGAAATGCATGACTAAGAAATATTGTGTACTTAGGGGAAAATTACAGTTTTAAAATGCAGCCAGGGAAACAGGCATTTTATACAGTGAACGTGTGCATGGGGCCTGCCACTCTTGACTTGCCACATTGCTCCTTGCTCTCAATTGCTACGTTTCTTTGTGAGCTGCTGTGGCTTTTCTGGCTCTGGCATCAAGGAATGCAACTTTGCAGCACAGTCAAAAAATTACGGCTTTTAGCTGGAAAATAATTAGCATTTGCCTCACTATTATCACTTAAATTAACAGAAATCTTATCAACAGTTTAAAGTTAAAAATGAAAATATCATTCTGCATTGCTTGGTACTGCAAAGCACACAATGATTAGCTGTTCACAGATTACATCAGACTACTATTCTGCAGGAGGCAACATTTCCCCTGCATGGACTCTGCAGCATGAGAGATTTTGGAGCCCTGTACATTGAACAGTTCCACCTTATTTAATAATGGGTAATCAGGAAGCTGAGGGAGAAGAACATATATTTGGCCATGTAGTGAGGAGTTTGTCTTACTGCAATTGTCAGTGTCCATGCTTCTTATAAAATACTGTTTTCCACTGTGCAGATAATTTCATGTGACATTATATGGTTAGCTTTGAAACATGCTTGGAGATGAAATCATACTTTTTAATCATTTCAGTTATATAAAATATTTATGTTTATCATTATGGGCAACTGGAGACAATTTTATGCCTATCCTACATATATGCTATATTTTTTAATTATAAAGCAAATAAAAAGTGAATCAGGTTAAGAAGAATGCCTAAAGGTAGGGATATTGTTTGGATTCAAGCCATGCTAAGGTAACAGACTTTCAGTATGAATATTAGCCAGGGAATCTTACCAGTTTTCATTTTCTCCTGACTTTTCAGGTGCTTCTTATCCCCTAATGTGCAGACATGAATGCTTTGTGTGGCTGTTAGAAGTTCTACAGGTGAAATTCATATCTACATACACAAAACTTCTGGACAGCTACACTGCCAGAAGCGCCTCAGATGATAACTAAATTGATGTCTGAGCAGAGGAGCAAAACTCCTAGAAGCCTACAAAAAAGAAAACGCTTTGATTTGGATATTAAGTTACTTTCTTTCATCTGTTACTCTAAAGTATTTGTTGCTATTTTAAGGAAATTCGGAAGACTGATACTGAGCTCACGCTCAATAAGGGGAAGATTTGTTGCATGCTCCAGGACTGTGCTGTAGATAACCCAGAGTACCAGTTGTTGGCTCCCTCAACTAACAGTTTTGGTAACTGTCATGAAGCATTTCTGCCAAGCTCTCCTATGTTGGAGCTGCAGTGCTGCTGCCTGTCTTGGTATGTCTTCTGATGTCTTCTGCCACTCTCAGAGTTGCTCAAACTTGTGCTCAGAGGTCCCCCCTCTGTGTGTGCCATGTCTTCATCCACAGTGACCAACCACCTCCTGAACACTTCCTGTCTACAACACTGTGTTCCTTTGTCCTGCTCCACAGTAGCAGGACTCCACTCACATCAACATTTCTAAACCTCAGCAATAAAGTTGCCATGGAATGTAGGAGAGATTTAGGTGATTTGTCATGCTTTTTCAGTCAGGACAACAAAAGTGTTGATGAAATATTAGCAGTAAGCATTAGAAAACAGTTTTACAGAGCTAATGCACAACTGGGATCTAGAAAGTTTCAGCTGGACTCATGTTTTACATATGGCACCAAGAGAAATGTTTCTTCTCTACTCAAAGAGAGGCAGAGAGGCAGTTTGAGGTGTAGAAGAGCAGTTGCTGGGGCGGTACTTGTGCATCCAGAGTGGCATGGGGGGGCACCTGAATTATCCCACCCAAGTTCTTCATCAAACCTTTTATTCCCATGACATGTTAGGCCTGAGCAGTACTAAACGTGGATTGCACTGTAAGCCTCTGTGGTAGTGGTAAAAAGGCTGTTTTGATATGTCATCTTTACTGTGACCTTCCATTCTTCTGAAAATGTAGTTACAGAACCATCTTTAGAAAAAGCCAAGAAAGGCTCTTTTCTGAGCTTGTCTTTAAAAATAAATGTCTATTACTGAAGCTAGAAAGATAGCATATTTCATTAGTAAGAAAATGAATGAGTATAAAATGTATTATTAGCATCCCAGAATACTTCAATCTAGGAAGAGATCGTTTATTGTAGATATCTTTAGACATTCTAGTAATGTTCCCATCTTCTTAATGATGAATTAATTTCATTAAAACAGTCTAATGGAGTAGGGTAAATTTTCACTGTGGTGTCAGATCTTTCTCTGGTACTTACCTGGCCATAGTACCATTGAAAGCCAATTATTTCTTCCTCTCAGTGCATGGCAGCTGCAAACAAAAATAACACAATAATATGAGTGATATTTCTGTGTGATTTTTTTTTTCTCAGATAACATGATCACATTCCAAGTTTTATGTAACTACTGGGATGCTGAAAAGATAAAGGTGTGCAGGAAATACCACTTAGCAGTCTAGATGCCAGTTTACAGCTTTGCATGCTAATGGACGTACAGTGACTGCAGCTGTTACAGCTACAGCAATATGCATTGAATAAATGGTGACAGTTACCTCTGAGAATTTACACAGTTACTCACTGCAACGCTACATTTGTATAATTTCAATTTTTATTATGGCAGAAAAATCTGAACAGCAATAAAGTAAAAGGACAGTCTCTAATACCTCATGATACCTCCTCTGGTCAGCGTGGGATGTCTGACCTACTCACCATCTCACTGTATCCTGTTTGTATTCAGCAAGTAAGGGAAGAAGTAAGCAAAATTATATTGACTGAAATACACCATGCAGAAAATTTCTGTCCATAGGATTAAGTATGCACTAAATCCTTCGATATCTGCTGAGGTGTATGTGCTGTCAGTTAACCACATAGGAACCATACAAACTCTCTTTGCTGTCATTTCCCTTCTCCCCATTCTTTTTTTTTTTTTAATTCAAGTATAAAAGTCTCCATTATTTGGCAGAAGATCACAGAATCCTAGAATATCACAGATTGGAAGGTACGCACAAGGATAAATCAAGTACAACACAGGACCACACAAAATTTAAACCGTTTCTGACAGCATTGTTCAAATAATTTTTGAACTTCAGTGGGTCTGGTGCTGTGACCACTGCCCTGAGGAGCCTGCTCAAGATGGTATACTGTTCTGCTTTCACTCCATATCCTGAAGAATTTCACAGGAATCAGTGTGAACATTCCATATCTCTCTCATTAATGCTGTCACATTACTCAGATTATTTTTCATAAACCATTTAAAACAAGTATCAGTTTCCCCTGGGATGAGTCCTTCCAGGTGGAGCACGTCCCACTTCAGGTAGGCCTGAATGTTTGCAAAGAGAAGTTGTTGCCCCTGGAACACGAGTTTTTCTGAGGCTACTTCATGCTCTGTAATCAGCCACATCTGAAGTCTGACTCTCTTCTTTTCTCCTCTCTCAAGAGGTGTCTTCCAACAAGTTTCTCACCAGCACGTTCCATACCAGAATGCAGAGGCAGTCAGCCAGTACTTTGTACCTCCATAAGAAAATATATTCCTTTCTGTGAATCTCCAGGGTGCATTTGTAAATTATTCAGATCCTTCTTTTTCAGAGGAAATGATGTAGAAATTCTGTAGGCTTTGGAGTTGATAGTCATTTTTGTCAGGATTTTTCTTGCCTAGGGAACAGTAGGGTTCTAAATCCCCGACTTCCTCAAGGCTTTAAATCACCATGTCTGCATTTTCAGTCAACACTTGCCTATTTCTGTATAGAAATGACAGGCATTACTTCCACGTGTTCTATGTGTTTTTTCAGGGGTTTGGTTTGTTTGTTCGTTTGCTTCACAACTGTTTCATAAGGATTTTATGGCACTGTTGAGGATGGGCAGTGTATACCAAAGAATCAGCATGCGCAGGGACTATGCTCTGTGTTGTGTTTTATAGAAGCATGTAAAAGAAATAGGTATTTTGTTTATGACCATAAGTGTGCTCTTCCTTATGACTGCATGTTACACAAGCAACACGTATTGTTTCATGACTGGCAGTATCATCACAGTAGTGAACACCACACTAGAAGCATAATTGAATTCTATGACTTTCCATTTTTTAACCTATAAGAAATTTTTGCTTGCAACTGCCATTTCGTAAATGGCAGATAATCTGCTCATCTTTTGTAGATCTTTACCTTTAGCAATGCACTGCGGCACTAAAGTAACCTCTTTTTTTTTCTTGTAAAAGGCCAATTTAAATCTAATTATCCAGTACTCTGCAGTCTCTAATAATACCACTGTTTATACCATTATGGTGGGAAGCTGCAGCATTACAATAATAGAAGCTATCAGATGTTATCTGTGTGAGGGTGTGAGCATGTGCTCTTCAGAAAATTCTTTCCTGCAGACAGCTTTTTCAGGGAGGAGATGCTTCTTCAGCCTCTTCACACCTATTTAAAATATCAGGACAGTGTCATTGGCGTGTAAAGGTCAAAGGCTCTGTAGCAAGTCTCAAAGCATTTGTGCATGCCTCATTAGATGTAGTAACCTCTATCTGCACTAGGGCTCTGCTGAGAATTGTTCCTGGAGATCAGAGAAATACAGTAGTTTGTTACCTTTTCCTTTTTTTTTTTTAATAAATGTAGCACTCCAAATTTATTCTTTTTATATATTTTCAAAATACAGCTCCAAAACTAGAAGCAAATAAATTACATTTGCCTTAATTTTTAATTAGCTGAAAGTCATCACTGCAAATTGTGTCTTCCGTTATAAAATAAAATAGTCGACTGCCAGGCCTGAAATAATTAACCAATATATTATAATTAAGCAATTTAATTTTGATTTAATTATGATATATCATACAACTTTTTTTCTGATGTAACTGACATTCACTGACAAAATGCTATAATATAAAACAGCATTAATGTTTACAGCTGATGGCTCTGCGTGTTTTGCTTCATAGTATTTGGCATTCATCAGAGCATATGGAAAAAGTCTCCTAGCCTGAAAGAGCTGGCACGTAATTCTGTACTACACAAATTATGCACTACATGTTTTTCTCAATAGTTATTGTGAGAGGCAAGGGGGGAAATCTTCACAGACATCAAGCTTGAGCCAAAGTTCATGGATATTAACTGGAATCTTTCCATCAGCTTTGGTCTGCTTTAGATAGCAAACTGCTTCCATGTTGTTACAGGCAAATAGATAAGACCGCATGTGCATGAAATATTTATGTAGCTATCTCACATACACGTACTTTGTCAACATCAACATGATTTTATATTAGGCTAGAGACTGTGAGGACAAAGGCAGAAGCAATGGGCAGGCAGGGAATACTGCTTCATTCAGCGCTGCCTCAATAAAATTGCTGCAAAATATCCATCAAATTGCTTCTTCAGAACAAGGCCAATTCTCTATTTAGTAAACACCTTTTTACTCAGATGGTGTGTTGAAGGATGATTTCTGTTCCAGAATACACTTATGTGCAGACCCCTGTGTAATGACAGGTGATTTCCACAGGTTTGTTGGCCTGCAGTTGGGCACACACTGAATCTTCCTAACTGAGGGCTTACACAAGAAAAGCTGAAGGACAAAAAGCCAATCCTCATTTGGATCTAGTGATTTGAGCACTATCAACATATCAGAAATGCTAAGTCACGGCTTGAAACAGTGACTGAGAGCCTGACGAGAAGGCAGGGTCAACCAGGGGAGCTCTGATGTACACAGTGCACCTCAGTGTCTGGAGAGAGTGGAGCCAAGATCCACTCCTTCCCAGACCTCATTTAAGGGTTGGCAGTGGAGGCAAGGATATCCTACTGGAGATGCTTGCCTAGTTGAGGCCTTCCCAGGATAAGCAGATTCTTTGTTTCAGCGTCTACAGCTGCTGCATTTAGGCATATCCTCACTTGCTGCAGTGTAGGATTTTGCTACCCCACTGTTATTGCTGCTCTTTCCATCATATTATAGTGTTACCCTTAGCAGCGTCTATGAAAGTGGTCACGTGGGGCAGGAAAGTTCACAGTCTATCATGTTGCATGCAGTCAGATGCTCCTATGCCCCTTTAATTTTGATGTGTTGCCTTTTTTGCATGATGTTTGAATTTCTCAGCAGAAGGTCCAAGGCCAAGTTTCTTTTGGGACTGAGAGCAATTGTGCACTCAGAGCAATAATGAGTGTTTGTTATCTTTCAAACTCTTTCTCCCTCTGGTTTTCTGAAGAATAACAAAGCATGATTAGTCAGATTAGTGCTATTTAGGAAGCAGCAGAAATTCAGAACAATGTGTTCAATCCAATGTAAACATTTCAGCCAATCTTCTGATAGTACTTAAGTTGCACTGTGTAATCACCTTCACCCCGCTGGCCCCAAATTCTTTGCTTCATACCATAAGCTCAAGCAGAGGTTTTGCAAAATGCCCATTAAATGAAAAATATGGCAATGTGTCATGCTTGTGACAGCCTTTCAGATTCTTCAGTATGGCTGCATTTAGATACCCCACAGATGTCATAGCTTCATGAATACACCAATGAGACATGTGAATAATTTAACAGAATATTGTCAGTAGCAAATGTCACACATAGTAACTGGAAGGAGAATTGCCTTCAATAAATAAAGATAAAAATGGATGCAAATCAATTCTTGTTTAATATACAACTTGCTTAAGTATAAAACAATAGCTTATTACTTTGACAGGGAGGTATGAAGTGTTTTTACTACATCCTTATCACTTCATTTGTTTGATATTGAAACTCTGGCTGTAATTTGCACTTCTGTAACTCTCCTAGGTAAGTAATTCTGTAAATCATTGTGAAATCTGCACAGAGGGAGCACTAATTACCCTTTGTGCCTTTACTTTCAGAATTGAAGAGCAAAAGGTAAATCTGTGTGAGTTTTATAAGAATTCTGAGTTTTCAATTTCAGCGGTTCAGAATTCAATGTGATTGAAGAGGAACACTAAGCACTAAAATGATTCTGGCTGAAATTAACCCTGCAAGAGACTTTTCTCTCTGTTCTAATAAATACTGTATGAAGAACACGAAGCAGTGCGTTGACACGGTCATATTTACTCAGTAAGCATGAGCACCAAGCGATATCCTGCCTATTTCGTCTTTGATTGATATGAGATCCTTTTTCATAATGTAAACATGTTCTCAGTTTGCTGTTGCTCTTGTTTTCATGATGTAAACATGTTCTTTGTTTGTTGCTTTTTTTGTTGTTTTTCCAACAGCAGCTTCCACAGGGGTTACAATGGTGAGTGAAAGTCATCATGAGGCCCTGGCAGCCCCGCCAGCGACCACAGTAGCAGCAGTTCCTCCAAGCAATGTCACCGAGCCAGCCGCTCCTGGAGGAGGGGGAGGAAAAGAAGATGCATTTTCTAAGTTAAAAGAGAAGTTCATGAATGAACTGAACAAAATTCCATGTGAGTAAAACTTGACTGATTAAAAGCTTCTGCTGGCAGATTAGGTTTAACAGAAATGTCCTGATGTTTATTTAGAGAATGTACTACATGTTTTCAAGTCAAGCTAAAATAATCAGAAGATAAACTCAGTTTAGCGAGCTCCTCAGAATTAATTGTAGTGGAAAATACTGAGACAAACTCGTATGGGATTTCAGACTATTCTTGATATATCAGATCATCTTTGCAACTTTTACTGATAAATTACTGCTGGGTCATTAAAATTGAACAGTGGTAATGGGGCCAAGGAGCAAAGTATTTCCTAACAGTAACACTTATGGTTTTGTGTTTATTCCAAATGGTGTATGCATACTACCTGAAAGCCAAATTCAACCCTACTTCTTAAGTCTTGTAAAAATAAAGGTACTGCGTACCTTTGGAGATTAGAAAATTTAGAAATGGAGGGGAAAAGAATGGCTTTCCAACAAGGAGATAGCTCTATGAAAATGTCATTCTTTGAGATCTGTCATTGAACTTTGTTGGCAGGAGTTCTTAGACCTATGCTGGATATTTTAAAAGTACCAATTCATATTTCCATCAAGTCAATAGGTCTCAAGTCATTAATGTTCTTTCGGTCTTTGCTAGAAATTGTTGATTCAGAGTTGAGTCATTGGTTTATATATTTGTTAGCTTTCTGCTGTTCATGATAATTATTCTGCTTGAACCTGTGTGGTATATTTTAGTACACACATTAATGTGCGTTAAATATGCAACTAACTCAGCACTTTCCATATCATTTTATGTAAGTTAGAATTTCTTTTTTTAACCAAATCATACAAGCAGATAATGTTGGCACTTTTCTATAAATGGAGGTTAAACTCTATGTGTGACTGTGCTTCCATAGCAGGCAATACAGAGAAATTGAATCTCTAATAATTTTTACTTCAGAGTAATGTAAATGCAAAGTATTTTCAAGTATTTTTCATTTTTAGAACATTATCATTTGTGTATGGAAATGCTGCATGAACGATAAAGATGGGAAACAAATTGGAATATTAATCTATTTTTTATTTTTTTAATCTCTGAGATGGGTCTTGGCAATCTGGCAGATGCAGTTTTTGCAGAATTGATAACAAACAGCTTTGCTCCGTCGCTCAAAATTCTCACTTGCAGGAGTAGATGTGTTACAGTGGTAAGAAGTCCATATGTCATTAGTTTGGTAATCTGCACAATCCAGTGCAGACCATACTGAAATGAAACTGCTTGAAGATATCATGGGAGAAACAAAACTGCTAGAATTAAAACAGAGGGAAAAAAAATGAGACACTGAGGGAGAAATGGTCAGCATTTGAGCCATATTCTTTAAATTTGCAGCTCCCCATTCTATATAAACAAGGTGAATTACACTTTTATGTAACTATTATTTTATTTTGTAAGCTTTGATCCCAGTATATGGACAACTGGAAATGTGCTAGGAAAATAAAGGAATTCTGAATGCACTGCTACCTTCTTTTTTAAAATAACAATGAAAACAAATGGAAACTCATTTTGAGAATCTTTCCAAAGAAATCTTCTTTTCTTTTTTTATGCAAAGAAATAACTTGCTTTCATGTGACTGAATTATTTTCAGAGGAAAGTGTACTATGCCATAAGACAACTGTATGATGAAATACATTTTAGCAATTATAAAATATGGTGCCTTCTGCTAAGAGTGCAAACAGAACGTGTTGCATCTTTCTTTTCCTAATATGGAGAAGTACTCTGAATGTAACGTTAAACTAAAAGGGAATCTGCTTCTTTAGAGAACTATGGAGGTTGTTGGTAATCCTGCCATAGCTGAGAAGAATTAATCCAAAATAGCTGCCTTTGTTCCATCATTCTTCCAGATAGTGGTAAATGACTAGCTTGATCATTTGTAATTGTATTAACTTCTCCTATTAGTTTTCCCCACCTAGCTGTAAGAAACTCACACTTATTTTTTTGACAGAACAGTGTCTTAAAGTTTTCACCAAGTCCCTGTCTTGAAACACAAGCACAAAGTCTTTCAAACTTAAGACTATCGAAGTATCTCCTATTGTCTCTTAGTTTTTGTGCTTCTTCCTTTTTCCTTCAGTAATAATGTTGCTTCAGCAGTTACCCTGCACTGCTTTTGGTACTAATGTCTTCTGGTTTCGAGATTATTACTTTTAATTCCTCAAAGACAAAAAAAAAAAACAAACCTCTTTTATTTTAAACATAGTTTTTGTTTAAAGGAATAATTCAAGGAATAAATATGGTCAAGGCTGTCTGTGCAACTTTTAGGTCACTCCGAAAGTAATGCTTTCTGTTTATTTCCATGGGAATTACCACAGATGCAAAAAGCACTATAACACTATTTGATAGAGCACATTCTCAGCTATAAAACACTACTTTTCAACATAGTCACCACCATTAGCTTTGCATATTACCCAGCAATGAACAAGAACCTGCATGCCACGGTCATAAAAATCTGCACCACTGGAGATGACCCACTGTTGCCAGTGCTGAAACACAACATCTACTGCTTCACTGTGCTCACATCCACTCTTCGGTCTCCACAAATGTTCAGCAAGTGTCAAGGACTGTGAGTGGGTGCCTTTTTTTCCATGTGGAAGAACTGTGCCACACTTTTGCTTCACGTGCACTTCCATGTCAGATGCCATACTGTCAGACTGCCCCTCTGCTGCCATCTGTCACACGGCAACAACACGTAACAGAGTAATGGCAGGAAAGTTCAGCCTCTACTGCCATACCATCATTCACTTCTGATATCGTGGGCAAACATAATAAAATAGGAGGCATTATTTTCATGATGATACAAGCAGCTCTTGGATCTGTGGGAGAAGAGGACACCTCATTTTCCTATCGGAAGATTATAACATTTCCTTACCATTTTTTTCTTTTTATGTCAGTATGAAGCTTTCAGTGAGGTGCTGTTAGCCAGTTACAAAGCTGAAGAATTCATTTTGGTAGAAAAATGACCAGACCTTCCTTCTTCCAGCTGGTTGCAAAATTTTTTTAGAATCTCTCAGAGCAGAAAATAAATTTGTTCCAACAAGTTCATTTTTGGAGGGCCTTTCTGTCAATTTTTGCCATATGAGAGAGAAAAGAAGTAGAAAAATGGTGTACCAGCCTTTTTGGTATAGTGTGGATACTTGGGTCTAAGAACACTCCTGGCATGTGGAAGACTTTGGAGCAGTATTTTTTCTGGTAGATTCAGACTGGATACATGAAATTGAGTCTGAGACTTAGTAGAAAAATGCGATGGTCAGCAATTCTCTGATATTTGCCAATGGGAGACAAGTATGGACCAGCATGTTTTTTATCTCATATAGTTTCTCATTAAAATCTTCCAAAGGTTTTGTGTTCATCCCTACTTGACAGGAGAGTCTTTCAAAGCTTGCTGGTTATCTTGAGAGAATGTTTTTCCACTTCTTTTTTGTCAGTATGCAAGAGAGAAATAATTACATGTTTTAGTTCTAGTTTTAGCCTTTGCCTAAGATGTTTGAAGATGAAAAATAAGCCATCATGATTTAATTGATGTCTAACGAGATATAATGTAGCCATATTGTGAAAAAGCTCACCTGCAATCAACCTACGGCCATGAAAAGCCCGGCTGTAGTAGGGTCTAATTTATAGTCTTCTCTTTCTGGATTTCCATGGAAATTCTGTAATGTGAAGTCATGTTTCTATACACACACACCCAAAAAAAAAAACCAACAACAACAAAACAATCCAATAACGGTGATGACAAAAATAAAGGTACAACAAAGTATACCCAGCTGAATAAATAACTGTCCCTTCCATGTGGCTTGTAGTAGGACAGTCATCTTTCAAAAATAATGTTTTATAGAACACATAAATGTCACAAGTTAAGTAGGCTAGACATATTTATCTAACTAAAAATACGATTCCTTTTAAGATTTCATCTACAAAACTACACTATAGGGTCTGTGCAATTTAAATGACACTGATGTTTCCTCCCAGCAAAGAGTTATTTTATCAAAAAAATGATGAATTTAATGAAATGAGGAAATATAAGTTCCAAGTAGAAGGAAGGGACTATTTGTATCAATATACATTTGATACAAGAACAGTGATGCAATATGTAAACCCAGTTAAACTTTTGATTGATACAAGCAGAAATCCTAGCTTTGCATTTATTTCTTTCTCTTTAAAGAAGCACATACATCACATTTTGTGGCAGGAGAGGGTAGGCTTCCAAAAACACACAAATCATACAAAATGGTGATTTCCTAACGTATATTTCACTCTGAATAAAGAGAGTGGAATCATTTTCTTACAATGAGTCACACAATTAAAGTGCAAGAATCCTGTAAGTTTACTGAGGCATAACTGTGAAGAATTTTGTTCTCCGTTATGTAAATCTCTGCATTTTCGTGAGTGGCTGATTTGCATAATCACAGTACAGTTGTTTTTGAACTGCACTGGGTATGAAAGTCCTTCTGTCTTCACTCTGTCTTCATTGGTTCTTATATTTTTCATCCCAGTTTGCCTTTAATCAGCTGAATTCTTAAGCTGTTAATCAGAAAAAAGATACCATCTCAGCTTTTACGTTTTTTCATTTTAAACGTGCCATTCTGATGCCTTAAACAGGGGGAAAAACAAAGCAGCTAAAAAATAAGAAAGACATGAAGCATAAGGAGAGTTTCCAAAAAAGGGCTATGATGATGGTGAACACCATAGAGGGCGTGAGGTAAGAGGAGCAGCTGGGTTCCTTGGTTGGTTCAGCCCAGAGCAGAGGAGCTGAGGGGAGGCCTGATGGTGGCTGCAGCTCCTCACAGGGAGCGGAGGGGCAGCGCTGAGCTCTGCTGTGTGTGACAGCGACAGGGCCCGAGGGAACGGCATGGAGCTGTCAGGGGATTGCAGCTGGGGGTTGGAGACAGATGGGCATGGCCTTAAGGTTCAATGAGCATTTAGTCAGCTCTCTCAGAAATACGGTTCAATTTTGGGTGGTTCTGTGTGGAGCCCAGAGTTGGACTTGGTGATTCCTATGGGCTCCTTTCAACTCAGGGTATTCTATCATTTAGTGATTCTATGAAGGTGGTACCTACACTTAAAAGCCTATATCATATACATCAGCTATTTCTTTCCTCCCCCACTCTGCCCTTCCATCTGGGCCATTCTCTATGGACAACAGAAAAAATAACTGCCATATACTTAGAAAAATTTAGTTCTGGGTTTTTCAAGATTACAGGAATGCAAAACAGCAACAGCTTTTGAGTGCATGCTTTAAATGTCAAGGTACTGTTAGAAACCGTATGAAGATAAAACTTAATATTAATCAATGTTAATTTACTCAACGAGCATCTTTGCGAAATCAAAGCAATCTTGATGTACTTCCTAGAAATACATTCCTATATGAACAGAAGACCTTGTTCTGCCGATGAGGTAAATAAAAGAGCAAAAACTCTACCAATAAAATCCCAGCAAGTGTCTGACTAATAATAACATTCTGTTCATGTTTCTGGTATAATCCTGAATAGCTGCAATATCTGAATGCCTTCAATGCAGGATACTATTATTACCTCTTTAATAGGAAGTTACTGTGTCCTACATAGTAATTGGATAAAAAGCTACATTTCTATACCAACCATATTCTGAAATATTTGGCTGGCTCAAAGCTCCATTTGGCCTCAAAACTCCTAAATTTGATTTATTGTGCATACGGGACTGATAGTCCCCCAAACTGGGAGCTCGAAGCGATGTGATGATTCAGGCTGAAAAATGGCGTTCTGTTCAGACTTGTCTCACACTCTGTTTGCAGCTGTGCAGAGAAAGGTTTGTTTACCTCTCCTTGGGTTTGTGAAGAGCTCTCAAAACAAGATGGGACTGGAGGCTGTAGAGGAAATTAATAAAAATGTAAAAATAACTGTAAGACTGAAGGCTGGGTTAATTCTAAATAATAGCTTAATAATCTAAAATACAGACTTGTATATATATTTAGGTTAATCAGCAAAGTAAAATAATTATTGATATATATGCTTATCCATTTAGCTTAAAGTTACTGCCTTCAAAATCATCCTAAACACACCTCCATTTCTTTTTCCTACTGATCTCTGCTTTCTGCCCATCTTGAGTGACCAGCTGCAGTTGCATCAAGAGTTCTTACTATCCCCTTTAAATGGCAACCAAATTAATTTTCTAGTTTTTCATTCCTCTTTCGCATCAAGATTCAAGGTGGAGATATCACTGACTTTTGTCTGTCATTAGAAAATTAATGGTTTTGTGCATGGAGTTTTCCTGAAAATTAATTTTTATGAAGCTCCTAGATTGATCATTTGAAGAAAATAAATTCAGGCTATTCATTTCACTGCTTCTTGTAATAATTTCTTGAACACAGGTGTCAATGACAGGAGGGCATGTTTTTTTCCTAAGCTCATAGAAAAGAAGCAAAATGGTGCTAATAGAGTGCTTTCTGATTTCAAACTTGGATTGAAAAAGGCAAATACCAAAAATGAGACTGAAGTTCTCAGTAATAACTATTATTTGCATTTCCATAGCAAATAGTTATGATTTCCATACCAATATGAGGCAGGGCCTAAGATCTTCCTAGGAAAAAAAGTATCAATATAATAACAATTAAAATAATAACATTTAAAATATAAATAGTAAGTTCTTTTCTGTATAAATGTTCAACAAGTGTCAGTGAATGTTAGTGGGTGACAGTTTTTTCTGCATGGAGGAATTCAGTGCCGTACCTTTGCTTTGTTCACACCTCCATGTCAGATGCCATTCTGTCAGACTGCCCCTCTGCTGCCATCTGTCACCTGGCGGCAAAACGTTATGGAATATTGGTGGGAAGGTTCAACTTCTACTGCCATACCACCAACCTCTGACACTGTGGGTCAACAAAACAAAATAGGACTCAAATGATCTCTAGAGGTCCCTTCCAACCCCTACAATTCTGTGATTCTGTTATTTTTTATTACCCCTTGTACACATATGTCTACTTACATATGCATGTGTGTATATGCACAAGTGCATATGTTGCTACATCAAGCAGGGCACTCAGCTTAGGTGCAGCCTGACGTTGGCAAATTCTGCTTAGGTGTCTTGCCAAAGAGGACACGTCAGGAGAGTTTTCAGAAAAAATAAAGAGAAGATTTTTTGTCTTCAGACAAATCTGAAGAACAGTGCTGGAGGAATCTGGAAGGCATAAATTCAAGTCTTCTTGTTTTTTTCCTGTCATCAAATCATCAACAGTTGATCATGCCAAGGAAATGCATGCAGCTTTACACTGGGGAATTATAAATAAAGATTTATTTTGGAACACAGATCAGGTACAAGAAAGAGGTATTACAGTACAAGAGTAGAAGAGAAAAATCTGTACTTCTAAATACAGCAATTTAAGTGCAAATCTCAGATTACTTCGATTTCTCCATGAACCCCTCGGCCCCAGAGTTCAGTGATTACATGAATACTTCAAAATTATTCTGCATTAAAAAACTGTCTAGACCACCTAAAGGTAGAGAGAAGCTTGAGAACACTGCCCACATGAATCCAGAAAGCACAAAAATCATGAGGCAAGGAAAAAACAATTCAACTTTGTTATGTTAGAAATTAAAGATGGGAGAATACTATTTTTTACTCTTAGGGCCTGACATGTTTTGAATGCTTGAAATTAGGAGTCCTGGAAATACAGCTTTCAAATCAAGCTATTTTAATAGTTGCTGAGGGGGTGGAGAGGCAGAACTGAAGATCTGATGAAGCAGAACATGGATGAAAATCTCTGTGTGGAAGGAGCAGTGTGTGGTCTGAGATCCTGTTGCGTTGCACTCTGCTAGTATCATAATGGTCAGTTCTGTCATGAGGGACACGAGCAGACTGCTGCAGCCTGACCTTGAGTACCAGCTTCATCCCCAGCACAGGGGGACCTGTTGCACACTAAACCCACGTGCAGCACCTTGAGAACATAACTGTCCTGTTTGAGAGGAAATGCTGCCTGCTAAACAGAGGTGTAATGGGTACATAACCTCAGTGTCAAACAGAATTGTTCATTATTGATGACGTGTCTGAAACATCATTTTCAGAAATTGCAGTTGGTTTTGAGTTGTGTAATCTGAGAGAAGGAGAAGCAAGTTCCCTTGTAAAATACATGTTGCTGAGAGCATTCAGCAAAATATAAGAAAACAAACCCCTCCTTAGCTTTACAGATTAACTTTTATATCCATGGGGATAAAAGTCATCTAAAACAGCAACTGAGGTGAGCACCTACCTTTGGTTTACCCAATTTTTAACAAGGGGTGCAGAATACCCCCAAGGGTCTCCTGTAGCCCATCACTGTGATTATTATTTTATATGTTGCAAGGACTCCGAATCCTGTGATTTTATTGCACTATAGATATGTCAAGTTGTGCAGTGCCCTATAAATTGAGTGGAGACTTCAATTTACAAGCAGAAAACTGAACATAGTTACTGGCTTCCTTTCAGTACTGGGAATGTATCTTAAAGTTTCATTATTTTGTATGAGGAGAAGTGTGCAATAAAATTATGTTTACATACATAAAATAAACACAATACTTGCTAGTCTTTCTCTAACTTACCTGCAGATGAAGTGTCTACAGAAATTACCCATTATCTGTTATAATTCAGTTTGTAATTTTGTTCTGAAAATGCTCCATAATTGTTCATGGAACAATTGTTCTCCGCTTTACATTTAAAAATTGCTTCTCAGCAGTGTACTTCATAAAAGGAAAAAAGCACTTGGGACTACGTTTAATAGATTTGCTTTAAAAATACATGGTATAAAAGGGCAATGAAAATACAGGAATTACTGTTAAGATTGATATTCCATCCTTAGCTCTGTGACTAGTGCCTAGGCATTATAGGAAGGTACGAGGTATTCTAGTGCATTTTATAGAAACCGTAAGCAGATAATGAAGCCTCTGTTATTTTGAGGCACTGTTGTAAATTGGCACAGATTAACAATAAAATGTCATCCTTTGTTGTTGTAGTTAATAATTCTGCTTTGTACTGGGTTTGCTGCTGAGAATTATCTGAACTGAAGTCTTCAGAGGGATTATAAATATTTAACATCCTACTTACTTTGGTTGATGCGTGTTTTCTAAAGTAAACTTTTTTAAAGAGACAAAAATGTCTTTACTGATATATGAAGTGTTTAAGATATCAAGCCCGCATCACCAAGGTGGGTAAAATATGAAGCCACTGACAATCAGCAGGAGCTTGCAGGAATGCTGTAGGCGCGTAGGGCATCCTTTCCTGCATTCTTTAAAGGTCCCTTCCAACTCTGAGGATTCTATGATTCTATAATTCTGTCATTCTTTTCATCTTTTTAGGCCTGCTTGTGTTTCAAGCAAAATCTTGAACTATATGAGATAGTCTCTACTGCTTCCAGAACACATGGACAGTTTGCACAAGCTGTGGAGATGGCCTCAAATCTTCAGGCAGCTCTTGGTATGGGTAGACTTTTCTGTGACTCCAGAAAAGGAGCCTGTGCTGCTGAACTTGAGCAGCTGCCTCAGGAAGGCTGAGTTCCAGCTGGCAGCTGAGCCAGCCATCTGCCTACTCCTGTGCAGGTTTCTGAATCTGCCTCTAATCTTAATTATCAACTTCAGCAAGAGCTCCCTAATTTGCTCACAGCCCCTATATCATCTGGGGCATGTTTCAGTACTGTAGCTGGCACTGTCTCTCCACTGCAGTGAGAGCCACCAAAATGAAAGACGAGGTTTGTTCTTTTGAATGGAAAAGGTATTTCGGCCCACATCTTAAAAGGAGCGCCAGAAATGGTTGGGGTGAAGTTTCAAGAGACAGGTTATCTGGGAATCAGGTTCACACCTTCAAGATAAATGCTTTACTTCTCTTGAGAACAGCTCGGCAACAGGAGGCCCAGCTTACCCAAAAGGAAGAACTAGAAGGAGATATACTTGAAACCATACTGCTCTGACAGACTTTGACATCCAGGAAGAGCTCTAGGCTTTTATTACAGGTGGATTCACAGCCTGAAAACTTACAGACCCGTTTTATCTCACTTTGAGAACATTAGGTTCACTCTCTTCTGTGAGTACTTAATCCAATGAAGAGCGTGGGGTCTTGCAGGACCAGAGACCTGGCTGAAGGATAGTGTACACATTTTGCTGTGAAATAACACTGAGTATTTAAGGCTCCCTACTCTTAAATAAGCGTCCTGCACTAAGCTAAGCAGTCAGATCCCTTGAATCCTGTGTCTGTTTTCTAGCTATTGCTGTAGAAAAGGCCGACCCAAGTTAGTTTTCCAGCTTGATCCCCTTCAGTCTCAGGAACAGCAGGAACTCAGATGTTAAAGGCTACAGTCTAATATTCTTCAGCTTTTGCTCTCAGTTCCTATCTTGTCAGTTTGAAGCACCTACACAAACCATTTGTTTGTCATCATAGAGAAGGGATGGCAGTTCCTTGATGAGGAAGATAAAAGGAATATCCTAAAGCTGGTGAGCTGCAAGTAGAACTGAAAGTCATTTCCATACAGGATGTTTTCACCCCCTACAGCTGAGTCAGGTCCATCCGTCATGTGGCTGTTCTCAGCAGGCAGAAAACTTCCAGGATTAGGATAGGCATCAGATTTTTTAAACTGAAAACAGTTTATAGAGAAGTAATACATTCTTCATCAACAAAATTGATTTAAAAATTATTCCTTTCTTTAAAAAAATGTTATGGTCCCTCCTTGCCAGAATTCATTGAATTGTCTGTTTTCTTTCTGCTTTATTTCATTTATAAATTTATAAACAATTTTCTCCTACAGAACTCACTTAAAAAAAATTAGCACAAGCAATTGGCTTACTAATAGAGTATTCAGAGTTATATCTTCTTTAGGTTTCAAACCTTGCATTCCCTTGAAAGACATCTATTTTGTCATGGTTTCTCAGTATCCAATTTTCAGCAAACACATAGTCTGAGCTGAAATATCAGGTCTTGGTCCAGGAGCCAGTTGTTTACTGCTGTTATGCCGTGGGTGCAGATTTACTTGCAGCACGGGCAAAGCAAGGAGGACGGAGGAAGATAAGGCAAGCTCACTATTCATAAATTTCAGTCTAGCGTAGCATTTTAGATTGCAACTCTGTGATGGTAATCACTTCATATGAATCTGTTCCAGAATACCAATTTCTAAACCATCTTGCCTCTTGAAATATTTATTAATGGTTTTAAGTCTTAGGACAGCAAGGTGCTCAAGATGAAGGAAAACAGTACTGAGAGGGGAAGCGGGGTCAAGAACAGAGGGCAAAAAAGAAAGCTTAACATTATCTGAACTAAGCGCATAACAGCCATGATGATAAAGTAGCATGAAAAAATGTCAAATATCTCTTCATTGGCTGCTATTCTGCAATAGCCATGTATTTATCTAACTGTGGTTATATGGTACGAAAATACTTGCAGATACTGCTTTTTGATGTAAATATAGGTGTATAGCAAGAGACAGAAGAGGGAAACTATTTACAGAAATCTTTCTTTTATTCAGTTAGAATTGTTTAAGCTGTGCAAAATCCTTGATTTGCAAAAGCTTGTTTTTGTTAAGCAACTTCTGACGATTGTGATATGATTCTGCATAGTACATGGGTCGTCCAACATTACTACTGCCTCCCACTGCCACCTAAAATAAGAAAACTAGTATGGTTTTATAACGATAATGACATAAAGCACTTTCACTCCGGTGAACTGAATATTTACCCGGTAATTCCTGGTAGGAACAAAAAGAACGGAAAATATATCCTCCTTAAAAACAAACAAGCCCCTCAACTGAGTCAGTGTTAAGTAAAATAATTTGTGATATCAAATCCCTGATGGCATAGCAGCTAGCTGAACCCTGCAGTAGAGGTAGAGTGCAAGCTGGTGAACATGTCTTTTCTAGTTTTCAAGTCATTTTCTTGACTGACATACTCCACTCCTCTAAATAACAGAAAAGGTAACAGAAGTACATTCTCACTTGATGTAGTCTGCAAGTATAGTCTGGGTATGTAGGCTGAGCTGAGGTACTGAAACAATACACAGCAGATTGCACAATTTCAAAGGGTTTGATCCAGTATTTAGATATGTACCTTTAAGCTCCCAAACAGTCCACTGAATTAAATTTCTTACACGCAAATGGTGTAGTGGTATGGAGGATCAAGACTGTAAATACATTTCTAACACATGCTGCAGTTTATCTAATGAATTGCTATGTGTGTTTGTACTTTAAAATACATCAATTTTACTTCAGCTATGTTTATTTTAAAAGTTTATAACTAGTGAAATTTTAGAGATGTGTACTACACATATGTGCAGTGGTTGCGACAAATTTTGTGTTTTCATAATATCAGCATAATTTGTTTTTCTCCCACTTCAGTTTAGTAGGCTGCTTGCTGAGAGTTGTACCCCGTTTTGTCACATTGCTTATTACCACGACACACATTTTCTTTATTGTTGACCAAAAAAAGACAGCATTTAGAAAAAGTTTAATTGATCAGTTGAGAACATTGGTGGGGGGGACACTGAAATTTTACATTGGAAACTGTTGGAAGGATGTAATTATCTCACTTGGGATTTGGGCCAACCTTGCAAACATCCAATTTCCACAGAAGTGATTGAGGTTCTTTCCATTTAGTTTAATGAGAGTTGGATAGGGCCATAAGGCATTACAATCCTTTTAGGAAAATCCCAGGAGATCTCTCATCTCCACAAAAGCTCAGAGCACTGGTTTTATGCTTCCTCCAAAGCACAGCAGTTCACCAGTATTCTCACCACTTTCCTCAGCATCACTGACTTGGGGAAAGCAGCCCACTATGGTGCTGCTTTCTATGTCTGAGAGGTGCCCAGGATTCTGGCAGATGATGTTTAGCTTTCTTCTTGGTCTAAGTTATCCATGAACTTCACTGACTTTCACTGAGCTGAGTTTCTCAGCTGTTCACTGAGAGTATTGGAGTGTCTGTGGCAATAAGCAAGCAGTGGATGTGATGCTTCACTAAATTTTCCCTCCCTTCAGAGTTGATGCTGAGAAGCATCTGAAAGTCAGCATCAGATTATCAAAGGGTTCAAAACTCTTTGCAGTGGCTGAACCCCAGCCATTCATTCCTTGCAAAACAAAGTATAGGACTGCCAGCATTACTATGGATCATTCTCAGTTTTGGTAGGCTGCTTTAATCTTTTCTCCCTGTATCAGGAAATTGAGAACTATGAAATGCTAGGAACATACATTGGATCACAGTCATGCATGGTGAGATTGATCACTTAATAGATTAGTAAGTCTGATAATGCCACTCTGTTTCAAAATTGGTTTTGTTTTAGTTTGCTTTTTAAGAGGTAAAGACAAGCTGTAATAGACATACCTCAACACAGGACTGAAATAAGTGAAATACTGTTGTTAGCCTTATTGTTCAGTTCCCAAACTCAGTGAGCCTATCCCAGATGGTAAGGATGTTGAGTTACAGCAGTTTGTTAACTCGTGAGGTATTGTCAGAATGATGGTTGGGAGCCACTGTCAGACTGAAGCATTCAACTATTTGATCTAGTAAAGCAGTGCTGATATTGTTTGCTTTCCCACAATATTAATGAGACAAGAAAAATAAGGTTTTGCACCATTGTACGGCCATCAGAGGAGTGGAGAATGATGATCTCGCAAATGAATATTTGTGTTCCTGTCCTGATGCTAGGTGGACTTAAAACTGATTTTTCCAATTTAATAAAGTAAAAATGAAAAATCAGAAATTTCTTCTTCAAGAAGCTGCAACATTTGGTTCCACCAGACACACGACCATTAGTGGAATTATATTTCTTCACAATCTCCGTATCAATAGATTTGATGCTATCAGAGCTGCTATTGCAGATTATGTTGGCAAGATGTATGGCTTGCAAGCACATGAGATCACATCTGTGATCTGAGAGTAAATAATAACAAATTTGTGACTAAACAGCTGCAATTCTTCTCACCAGCTTTCATCTGCTTCTTTTCCTTACTTTCTGCTGGTTCCCTCATCAGACACCACCTTCTCCTCTCATTTTGGCCTCCTACCTCTCTGGAAAGAAACAGTTTTACAATGCTAAGACTTTAGGAGAATACAGCTGGCTCTGTATCTACTTGAGGATAGAAAAAAAGTTAGGGTCTGTGAAACTTTTTTTGACATATGGCTTGGAGAGACATAAGGCTCCCTGCCAGTGCAAGTCCCTGCTCTGTTCTGCAGGCTGTCTGCCATAGGGTACTTCTGAAGAAAAGGAATAAATATAAATCAATCTCTCTCTACTTTTCTCTCTATTTCACATAAAGCATGCTATGAGAGTAAAAATCATTCAGCTTTCCATCAAAGCAGATGACTGAATATGGATGTTTTATTTTTTAGTAACGGCAGGGCTAATGTACTCTAAAATACACAGTTTTTCTTGTCATAATGGCAGAAGAATGAGGGCAGGACTAGCTGAGTTTTTTGCACAGGACTAACAAAGCTCCTGATAGTGGTTGTTCCTTACCTCGTTAATATATGTCGGGCATATTCTTCCACTGACCCATGAGCTGGAAATCTCATATCCCTGCCCAAGTGTTTTCCAGCTGCTACTAACTGTACTACTGGTTGGAAAAAAGACATTTTGGAAGCAGAGTCAGAAAAGTGTGTTATGTATGGCCCTGCAATGTTAACAGGAGTCAGCAAAGACCTCAGATAAGAACCAAAATTAAGAGACAAGCCAGGATAAATTTCAGCACTGCCATGTTTAGAGAGATGCCAAAGGAAAACTGGTTCAAGTGCTGTCTTCTATAACGTTTTTTTTGGCATGATCTGACTTACCTTGAAGGCATATGAGGTCAGTTAAGTCACTACTAGCCACTTGAAAGGGATATGCCTGTCAGAAACCAATTTCATAACAGGATAAAAGAGCTATCAATCAATATATTGTCTAACATATTGGTTATGATTACAGTATATTGACTGACTATGTGGAGAGACGTTAAACAGGGCTTAGTTGTATCAGTATTTTTAACTTTTCAGTGGTTGGATTTGTGGAAACCATTGTCGAGATGTCTGATTTCTGAGCCATCAGCAGTGAACTAAATGGCATTTAGCTCTGCTCCAGGGAAGAACTTACTTTTTTATCAAGTGTCACCTCTACCATGATGTGCCTGAATAAATATAAGTATGCGCTTTGGCTTTAGTAGAGTCTCCTGAGAGAGCAGTGTGAATGTACGTTATTTATGATTTAGGATGGATTGAATGCTAGTCATAGTACAAAAATGTTACCTTATAACCTCACTAATTTGCCAGCAATGGAGACAAAAATTTTATCCTTATTAAAGGACCATTTCACCATAAAAATATAATTGAAAAGCCCACTTTTATTTCTGCCAACTGCACTTCTCAGACAGTATGTTGTTCCTGCACGTAGCCATGACTCTGAAGCTGTTCAGCTCAAGGACAGACTCCTTACTACCAAGCAGATCTGGGAGTTTGTGACAAGTCTGATCAGAAACACTTAAACTGACATTGAGAATGAGCTGCTTATCTCTTAGTTCCTGGAAACCCCATTTGAGTTTTTACCAAGTCAGTCCTAATTTTGCTGTGCTGAGGAGTGATGTGCCGGCATCAGTGATCAGAAAGTGAAGGAAATAATCACAGATTTGTTTCTGAGAGAGTTGAACAAATTAATACTGATTTTGCTACTTTCTTTTGCCCTTGAAAATACAGCAAGATGTTAGAAACTTTGCACTGGATTTACTGTGTTATTTTTAAAATTAATTTACATCTTGCTGTATCTTGTATCTTATCAGCTTTTTGTGATATATAAGTTACCATTTTACATTTAAGGTGTCTGTGCTGATTTAAAGAAAATTCTCAAGAGACTGAGCTTGCAGTACTAATAGTAGTAATAGAAGTAGTTTGTGTTATGGATATTACGTATTAAGCTAGCACAGGAGAATAGTAATACAAAAAGATGCAAGATAGATAATAAAGATAATAAATAACTAAGAATGCACAAGCAATAAATAAATAACAACTAATGAGTAAACAAAATAATAAATATCGAAGAGTAAAATAAGTAAATGCAAAGTCCTTGATGAACTGCATTTATAGCCATATGTTTGTACCACACTCTAAAAGCTACAAATTGCACTGAAATCAAATTGTGGTGTAAAAATAACTATACTTTACAGTCTATTTCTCATTTTTTAAGTAAATATGTGATACCTAGATAAAATATAACATTCAGAAAATGCGGACCAGAATAAAATTCCCCTCACATAAAGTAAAGTGCTTTTCCATTCAAACTTTTCTTTATGTTACATATTTAAAAGAAGGAAAACACAGGTTTTTTTGAAGTCCCTGTTACCCTCAGTCTTTTTATTGTAGTGCACAATGCTTTAACCATCAGTGCACATGTTCACATGTGGGCATATTCATTCTGGTGCAGGGGCCTCTGTGACAGCCCGTGCAGTGCATAAACCTCACATGAAAGTAGATTTTGAATTACAGAAGATGCCTTTTGCTTGTTTCTACAATGGAGTAAATTTCAAACCGGCATACAGAAAAATACCATGAAGTGACTGATAAGCAATTTCAGGCTGACATTTGTTTCGAAAATTAGTTGTGACTTACCAGAATAACCCTTTTCTATGAATAACTCACGTATCTTACCTAGGCTAAAGTAATGCCATCAAAATATCCAGTGCTTTTTTCCTATGTTATTAGTAAATTCACCTTAAGGCCTCGTCTTACATTGTTCATCATAGTTTTGCTGAAATTACTGGAACTACTTACAGTCGAAAGGACTCATGCTCTACTTCTCCAGAAACATCAGACAGCAAGGAGAATTATTTTAATGGGACAATTCTCAGAATTTTTCATCATTTTTATTTCCCTTTGATAATACAATCCTCTGTGTACATTTTTCAAATAACAGACCCAATTTTCAGTATGGGATTCATCTATTTTCTCTATTGCTCTTTTACTTGAAGATTGTGTTTTCATTCTTGGAACTCTAGTGGAACTGGCAAAAGAAGGGAAGGGAAATGCTGATAGTGTTGTCACCCATTTTATTATGCAATAAGGGTAGGCATTAAGGCACTGTCATGAGAGAAGGAAGAACATGGCTTGTGTCTTGCTTAGCTTAAGCAAGATTAAGCCCTTGTATCTCACCCTTGAAGAGCTCTAAGTTAGACTGTTTGGAGAATGCATTGCTCATGCTTCTCATTGAAGCTGCTGCAAAGCTCCTCCATGGAAGATACATGGAATCAGGAAGATCATTCTGTGGGAGGATTTTCTAACAAAGTTTTGTAATGGATTTTGTGGGTGAAAGATGAAATACTGGAATTTATTCTTGTATATTACTGTCAGAACCCATAGAACATGTGCTGAGTGGAGAGTTGGATGCATTATTTTACTGTCTCATGGCCATTTTAATTCTCAGTGCTAAAGTTGCTTACGACAGAACTTCAGTTGTGAACATTAAGTTTTCATACTGAATACAGAGTCCATCGAATGTTTATTTGCCTGGGAAAACAAGCGATTCCACTGTAAGAATATTTTGAAATAAATCTCTTGATAAGGCAAAGTTTTGATCATGCCTGATTTTGCTGTGGACGACTTATACCAGTAATGTTACATATCCGCAGAAGTGTCTTTTTGTACTTGAGTTCTGCCTTAGTGAGCAAGGTTGAAGGATGTCTTACGGCTTGAAGCTTTTTTCTTTTTTGAAGCTGTATCATTTTGTCTAATGAAAGGCCATTACTTCCCCCTGTCAGTGTAGCTTCCGTTGCTGTAGTAATGCATCTGTGGGTACATTATCACTGCTTCTGCTTCTGTGAATGAACAGTTCCAATCAGGCTACATAGAATTTATTTGTTGATTATTCACCTGCTATTAAAGTGGTTCCAAATAAAGTGGAATGGCAGACACTGCCACTTGGAAGCTTTTTCCAACTATAAAAGGAATTCTGCGTGTTATCTGCAGTGCTCAAGCTGCTTTACAGATGCACCATTTTTAATTAGATTAGTTTTAATTAGACTACAGATGCAAAGTTGCATCTATATATCACTATTAGTCTGTTTTGAGGCACTTTCAGCCAATAATAAACCACCATCTTATTTGCATTCACTTAAGTGTTTTAACCATTTACTTAACTGCTTGCTTGCTGGACTAATCACCATGAAGAGCATATATAACTTGTGTTGCTATTGTTACGTGGAACCAGGTACAGAAAGCAAAGTAGCCTAAGAGAAAATCATGCAAGGGAAGAGAAGGAAATTGCAGTGGAAAATTAATTCACTTTTAAATCTTTCTGTGAATTCCATTTGTACTTATTTAAATTCCTTTACAGTACTTATTTTCCAAGACAATCTTGTGAGCTTTGGACTTTATTGATTGCTCTTTTACCCTTAATGTTTGTTTTCTTTATGATCTTTTCATTTTTATTTCTTCATGCTTCACAGAGCCCATTTTCTTTTGCTGCCTTTCCCTTTCTATTCTGAGCTTAACTCAGTCCTAAGGAGACAGAGGATTAATCGTTCATTACTGGTGATGCTATAGGTTTGAAAGAATTTTCAATTAGCTATTGCAAACTTTTTATTACCGAGAAAGAGCACAGCTGTTTCTTTAGCTTATGATAGAAACTAGCAAGAGAAACTGGGAAGTTGGGGCAGAATCCTTGTTGGGTAGAAGTCACCAGAATTGCAGTCATTGATTTCAGCAAAATTATTTTTTTACTCTGACTTCTAATTCCAGTGGAGATTATTTTCCTATGTTTAGTGTCTGCATACTTTTTTTAATTTTTGTTGCTCTGTTTTGGGCAAGCTTCAGATTAATCACTGCAGATTCAATTGTATTTAAATAGGGACATAAGCAAGAACTCTGCTATGTACTTTTAATTTTAAGATTTGATAATCATTCGTCTTCTTTGATCACTAGCAATGAAATTAAACTGGTGAGAAAACATGGCTTTTAATTAAATGATTCTAACAAGAAGAATGCACGTTTGAGCAAGAAGGGGATGCACAGGTGGTTAAAGAGCAATAAGAAAATATGCCCATGTAAAGCAGCTGCTAAGGTTGACTATAAATACTGGAACAGAATATTACTTAAGTGGCAATATACTGATCTCAGAGGAGCATGCTCTGAGCAAGCAGCTAGGTTGACCATTCTTAGATTTTAGTGACATTCTTTGTAACCCCTACAGTAAGTCACAGGCCATCTTCTCTTGGCTTTCTGTCTCTAAAAGGAAAATAATACTTATCTCTGATTATACCAATTAGCAACTCAATATTCTGAAAGCATTTCATAGATAAAAAACAATGAACATGGTGTAAGTCCAGAGGACTAAAGATCCAAGTTTCATATAAAACTTGAGTCAGAGCCTGATGACCATTTGTGAAGTAAAAGTCAAAGAAGAACGTCAGATAATTGATTTTCAGAGTTAGTGTAAGGTTCAGCTTCCAGTTTTCTTTTCAGTGAATAGAAGGTGGTAACATTTCAGCACTGAGTGTTCAGTGTGCCCTTAAAGGGATGCTTAACTTAGTGGAAAAAGTCTGGCTTGGACATACCTGTAGGATCAGTCTGTGCTGAGCACATTTAGTAGCAGTAGGACACTACAGAAGGAGACAGAGGGAGGTGATGCTCTTTCTGTCAGTGGAGCTTGTACAATTAGCTCCCACAAGGGATGTAAGTGTTTAGAATGTGTCTGGTTTCCATCTGAGCACTGTAAGGCAAAACTGACACCTAGTGCGGATAATCAAAGGTGGACTCTGGTCCTGAGAGAGGATTTATTTATTTCTGTCATATACAGAGAAAAAAAAATATATTGACATATTTTGGAACAGCTTGCAGTCTGTATTCAGTATTACATGGTTGGACTTCAAACTCAGCACAGATAGGAGTCAAGGGGTCTCACAACAACGGAAAGCCTTGCAGGCTGGCTGTCCAGCAGCAAGCCAGATGCAGGGATTAAGATAAAGGGCTTCCATCCAAAACCCTCAGCACAAATCTCAGAACAGCAGGCAGGCTCGTCTGTCCACCTAACACTGGGAAATGAAAATTCCCCTTTGAAGGACAGATGCCTGTAACTCTTTTTTTCAGGAAAGGGAGTTGGTAAGGGTAGGAATGTCTTCTGATACAATTCTGGTAACACAGCTCTCCAATTCTTATATATTAATCTGAAAGTCAGAGCATTCCTTCTGGAAGCTGAGAGGCTTAGATTAAATTCCTTCATTGAACTGGAAGCTATAATGGTTGACAGCACTTTTAACTTATGTTGAAATCATGGCATTATGTAGGAAATAATTCAGAATATAGGCTACAGTGAGAGGGCAGAACTGTTTTCATGTTCCCATTCTCAGCATTGCTAAATTTTAAAATAAGGAACAATCACCAAATAGAATAGAAGAAACTGATGAAGAGGGTCATCTTTTTATGGTTCCTGCTCTATGCCAAAGCTTGCAGTATCATATCTCACCTCTATTTTATGTCCAGTTTAAAAAGAAAAAAAAAACAAAACAGATAAAGGTACTCAAACAGATATCTTAGGGAGACTTGCTATCTTAAAAGACAAACTGATAGTAGTTGCTTTTGCTGATAGCTCACAATATTAACAGGACAAAGTAAACATCGGGCAAACTGCCTGCTTTCATCTACACTGGATGGGAACATTGTGTGCTGTCTCTCAAGATGGCATGTGTGCTTAGAAAACAGTCCTCCTTTCAGATTCACATCATCTCCAAAACTGTCAGCTTTGGTTTGCAGCTGTAACACACAGTCATGGCCAAGCTGAATACAGGGGCTGACTAGAGCTTGCATGAATTAATTATTCAGGCTAATTAGCAGAAGACCAAAGCACAACATGTGAGAAAACATTCCAGGCTTGCTAAATTAATAAGTTCTAACATTTCTAGATTGCAAAGTGAGAAGCACAGCAAGAGTGATGAGTGTACCTCGCAGAAGTAAAGATGAAGAATACAGGAAACAATTTGCAGATAGTATGAAGGAAATCTGGATTAAGAGATCAAAATGTAGTCTGCAGCTTTTTCCTTCACTGATCTGAAGGACTAAATCCATACACCAACCATACGATTTTGATGCAGATCTCAACATGCTAACCGTGGAATTCCAAACACGTACAAACAAAAAACATGTTCTTGTTTCCTTCAGCAAAGTGAGTATTTTTCCAAGAAATGCAGCTTCCCTCAGCCTGGCAAAAAGGAGAGACGTGGGTAGCTTTTAATGCCTGCTAAAAGCAGTTTTGAATTGTCCAGTCAGAAAAAAAAGAGCAAAATGAATGTATAGCATTGGCCTTACCTTGGTGTAACAGAATTTCAACTTCTGTATTTACAGGAACCAGAAAAAAAAGCTCTGAGTTGCCATTCTAAAAAGGACAGTCTTCCTTCTTAGGGAGCATAGCTCCAGATTTGATTAGAGATATTAATGAGGTCAAATGATGCTTTTAGGCTGGTAGCTAATGTAAACCAAATCTATTTATCACTTTGGCAGTAGTTCCTGCAACAAAGTTAATGACCATTACTGCATTTCTAGTTAGCCAATCAGGAATGGCGCTTTTTTGTGCAAAAAGGCAGAAGTCAGTAATCAATCATCATCATCCTCATCATAATAGTGCTGCTAAATGAGCTTCTGAAAAAGAACAACATAGCTATTAACCTTAACCGTATCTTGAAAATAGATTTCTCCCTATGAAGGCCATTCCCAATATATGGTTTGCAGCCTTGATAGCTTCTTGAAGAATAAAGGAGCTTGAAATACTTGGCAAGGGCACAAACTATATTTAGATTCTTTTCTTCAGTCTTTTGAAATAAAACTGAACATGTAAAAAAATGAAAGGTCAATTTTTTTTTAAATAACAGGTGAAAACAACATTTTGCCTAATAGACTTGGGTTATACACAGTCAATGAATGCAATTAATTTTTTTTTTGTATTAGCAGTATAATAACATGAATTCCACCAAACTTTATCTTTCTAATATCTTACAATACGTATCTTCGTATTGACAGCCATGTGCTAGTAGAACAGGCTTATGCAACAGCTGATGTGCAGATTCATGTCAGTGGTGTTTTCTTGGGAAGTTTGCTCAGCCAAGGAGGACTGAGCAGAGTTATCTTTTGCTGTGCTTATTGTGGCACGGGTCAGGTGCGCAGTGGCAATGGCTCGCTCTTTTCATCTCAAGGCTTGAGGTGACTGCACTGTTGAGACTATCTCCCTCTTGATAGGCAAAGCTGGTACAAATATCCTGATCAACAATGCTGGGCTAATAGAGTTATGAAAACATTCCAGGAAGCATGTGTGAGGAAAGCTGGGATCGACTTAGACCTTCAGGCTTTTTGGCAGACTACTCACACCCTCAGTCACACAACACTGTGTCACCACTGCTATACCATTCCCAAGACTTCTGCAGTGTGGCTGGTTTGCTCTCTGCTCTTTGTTGAGCTGAATGTAATGCCTCACCAGTGACAGAAGTGCCTGTCAGGAATCCCCTACATACCCTTCACCACTTGTTTCTATGGAGAGATCAGACACACGTACCCCACCCGGATCAACAGTCAACCCACGTATGGAATAGCACATGTGTTTGAATGTGAGCCTACTCCTGAGGTGCCTCAGGAACTCACGTGCTAGAAATGCCTTCTGGGAAAGAGTGGAGGTCACAGCCTAGATGCTGTGCCATTATTGATGTACTGTAATTTTGCTTGGGGCATTCATATTACAAGCTGCCCTCTGCCAACTGTTTTCATAGTTGCCTGAGAGCCTGGGGAACAATTTCTGTTTTGATTTCTGGCTTGATCTGGAAGACCAGAAAGGGCCACGGTCAAAAGCTGGGTTGTCTGGTTCTAACTGCTATTGCTTCAAGAATGCAGCTGACTTGAGCACTTATTTTGAAGGATTCTGCCAAAGAAGGCCTCAGTTTTTCATTCTTATGCTCAGGGCTTAGTCTTGGCTGTAACCTTGGCCAGTGGCATGCTATGAAGCTGCCAAGCTGGCCAGCTGAGTGTCCTCCAGAAAGAGGGCATTCGTGTCAGAAGTGAACATGATCCTTGGAGGATCTTGTGAGGTGAAAAAAGATTTTATTAGAAAAGGCTGCACACAACAATGTGCTGGGTGATGTGCTTGGGCGGACTGAATGTGGTAGCGTACAAGCCGGGTACATGCTGCTAGGCTGATGTATGAGTAAGGGTCTGGCCCTGTGAGCAATTGGTAGGACCGAGATGCCCACATATGTGGCCAAAGACTTGGGACTTTACAGTGCAAAGCCTCTCAGGTCAGTCTGTCATTTTATTTCAGCTGTGTGCAGTATCTAATCTGGTGAGGCATTTCTTCTGAGTCAGTGCCTTTGGGCACTACCCACACACAAATGAGTGTCTATTAATAATGATAATATTTAATTAAATAATCTTGTTCAAAGTTATATCTGTATATTTTAAGTAACAGATCGAGAAATGCTGGCATTCAGTTGATTTCATTAGGCGTACACTATTGCCCAGAAAAAGGAATATGCTTTTACAGATACATTCCTATCACAGAAAAAAGTACATGGTTTTTCACTATTATTTGCTATTATTGCTGCCTATATACCACAGTTGACCTAACATTCCCCCCCCAAAAAAGTATTTAAAACAAAGCTGACTGGAAGAAGGAGATTGGCTTTTGTTTGCTTCTTGATTGTTTTTATAATTGATTTTTCACTATTACTGGTATGAAATTAATTTTTTTAATCGTTCTGGACATTGAAGGTATGAAAAAGTTCCCAAACTTATTAGAAATGAGCCTTTCTCACTACTTGTCATGCTTAAGTATGCAAATGCATTCCTGTTGAAATGATTAAAAAGAAGAAAAACAACAGCGAAGACTCATTCATATATCTGAAAATATTAATCAGTTTTAGAAAAGGACTGTTTCCATGATTTCTAACTGCAGAATGCATGCTTCTAGAATAATTTAATAGCAAATATAATACATATATACAACTATATGCACGTATCTATGCGTTTATATATATGTATATACACACACATATATGGAAAGGAACTACCCTCTCTGCTGTAGATGAGTCTTTAACCTGTTTTGGTCTTGTAAATCAGAGAGTAAAAAACAGGTTAACCCCAGGCCTGTTTAAGGAGTTAATAAAAGCAAATATATAAACCTGCTTAGTATCTGTTCAAAGTCAATAATACAGCTCTACTGAGCTGTGTAGTGGGTAGAGGCAAAAGATCGTATCCTAAGGGAAATGGTGTCATACTTTTTATAAATAGAAAGAGGTTGATTATTCACAAGTTAGAAGTACTTTGCATTTTGACATTTGGTCTTTTTTTAGAAAGGTAGTAAAGTTCACTAAGAAATTTCAGTAAGGAGACAAATGAAAATCTGATCTGGCAACAAATCTAGAGAACAGAAGGATTCTTTCAATGGTAAATTCATCACTTTGGTATAGATGAGAAATGAGTGAAATCTGTTCACCATTTACCATCCCTTACTTTATGCTTTGAGTGTATGGGCACAGTATTGCTGTCTGGATAATAAAATGGCAGGAATCAGAAAGAAAAGCTATTGTCATTAAAGCTTGAAATGAGATACAAAAAACTGTTATTGAAGTAGCACATAATGAGAACTTGAGTCTCTGAGTTTATGCTACAGCTCGAAAGTGAAAAGGACCCAGACACCCTGCAAGCCTAGAGCACAGAACCACCCTGCTGGTCATTCTTCCACACCCACGGTTCTGTATGAAACAGCAGGGCAGAAAGCCTGGAAATACTCTGGCTTAGGAAGAAGCAAAGTGGAAGAGGTGCCCTAATGGTACAGGCTGGAGAGCAGCCCTGCAGAAAGAGGTCTGTGGGTTCTGATTGGCAGCAGGTTGAATAAGTCAGCAGCGTGCCCTGGCAGCCAAAAGGGCCAACTGTACCCTGGGGTGCTTCAGGCCCAGAGCTGCCAGCAGGATGAGGGGGGCAGTTATCCTGTTCTGCACTGTGCAGCCTCACGTCCAGCACTGGGTGCAGTTTGGATGCCACAATATCAGAAGGATATGTGAGGAGCCATGGGTTGGACAGGATGATTCCTCTGGGTCGCTTCCAACTTGGGATATTCAGTGATTCCAAGAAACCTGCATGCAGTAGCATCCCATGTTACGTTTATGTATGTTAACAGAACACTGGCATAAAGACAAGATCGTTTCTATAATTTAATCATGTTAGAAATCATAAATCAGTCCCTTTTTTAAAGAATTTTATATCTGCAGAATATTTCATAACAAAATGTGCCAAATTAGCTTTTTCTTCGTTGGCAATAGATTTTTTTATCTAATTTTAAAAGTTGTAGCATTTAACGTGTATGGTGAATGACTAGTTCTGGTGAGGAATGCAGTTCCTCTTTTCAGAAAGTGAAATTCAATCTGGTCCTCATATTTGCAGAGAAAGCCTTGAAAATATACAAAATAGGACAAAAATATATTCCCAAATACTTAGAAATTGAGAAGTAAAATAGAACAAAAACAGTTCATAGCAAACAGTGAATGAAACCAGGTAAGAAAATCAAATATACATAGGCATAATTGTTTTGTTTTGTTTTGTTTTTTCTCATCAGTTTCATTGCTTTTGACTCTCTTGATTTCTGAGTCCTAAGATTGATATGGAGTATTTTGTCCATTTTCAAATTCCAGTTTGAAGTCAAAGGCAGTTTCATGACTTTCTGTTGTATTCTTCCTTTAAACTATCATGAGAGTAAAACGTGCAGTATGTGTCATGGGAAAAGTGAGATGCTCTTTAATTACAAATTGCCATTGTCCACATGATGGAAAGCATCTCAGGCTTCTGCAGATTTGTTTGTCAGTGTTGAATATTAGCTTCATGAGTTGTTTTGTGCCTTCTCAGGAAAGTATTTGGACTCAACTGCTGTTGATACATACACTGTTTTTGGAAAGCCTTCAGCAAACCTGTCTGGCTTCCAGATCCAGTTTGAGGCTCCAGCTTGCTTCATCTTCGCCAGCTGCTGACTGTGTCCGGTGCTTTTCTCTGGCAATTATCTAGAGCCTAAATTCATTTATTTTATTTTAAAAGCTGTATGGCAGTAGATATAATAAACTGATAGGAAGCATCAATCTAAAAATATTATCCACTTGATTAGAAGGCATTTTCCACCCAAGTTTTTCCTTTCTCTGCTCCATTTTCTGTAGTAAGTGACCTAGTGGTTCTGTTGGACAGGGAAAGGTGCTACATTTGTTGAACTGGCCAGCACTGCGGCCCTCTGCAAGGGACATGCTATGCAGCAGGGAACTGGGCTGCTGGTTTCTCCCTTGGGCTGCTGCATGCCAACTGATACAGACATGCTGGAAGATGGGTGGAACATACTGGAGCTGCTGAATTTGCCCAAGGAAGGGGGAGGCAGCAGCAGGTGGGAGGGCTGGGAGCTGTGGGAGGATGAGAGATCCGGTAGCACTGCATTGTGGCTCCCAGGGACTGTGGCTGATGGTGGCTGAGCTGAAGTCAAGACTGAGAGAGCAGCTCAGACTAGATGCAACACAACCAGAAGAGGGGAATTTTGTTTTTAACTCTCTTTTGTCTGTATTCTGTTTAATTTTGAGTTCAAGAGTGGATGAGCTGATTGACAGAGGATATATTTTTGGTTTAGTATTAATTCAAATGAAACCTGATACTTGAGCTTGAAAGGCCTGCTGATCTCTCTGAAGTACTTTTGTCAAGGAGACATCTCAGCAGCTTCACTGCCACACTGTCCAGTCTCACCTGGAGACTCCTTTACTCTTGCCTTTTCAGCCATATATTTCAGGAGCTGAGGGGAAAGGAGCTGCTGAGACTGAGCAGTAAGGACCTGAGGGAGAAAAGGAGCAGAATGCATAGGTGAGAGAGAGAGAGGGAGAGCAACAGAGATAGAGATAATTCTGCTGTGCTGGGTAGATGGTTTTACCATAAACTGCAGCTTCCATGTGCCCTAAAAGGTGAATTAATACTAACAATAATAAATATAGTAGACTCGGAAATTCTCATAGTGGATGTAGTTCACTTTCAGGTAAATATTTTGGTCATTTAAAGCATTTTGACTTCCAACCCTGGGGTATTCATCAGGTTCTGGAGTGGATCAAGCTCTTCAGCTAAAAGAATCTAGGATTCTTTGTAGCAAAATCTAGGATTTCTGCTAAATTCAATACCAGTTTATTTGCAAAGACACGAATGCTCAACTATGTGATGTTGGCACAACTTCACATGAGGATATCTAGCAAACAAGATATAGGCAGGAGTATATTCAATGAGTGAAGACCATGTAATCAGTGTAGTTTCACAGACTATTTTCATGTGGGGGACTTTCACTGTCAAAATGTACATCTCTTAGCTCAGTTAAAGCCTCAGTAATTTCCGTAAAGTATTCGTGGCAAGAGGACATTGCTCAAGAAGTAGAGGAGGGACAATACAGCATGAGAGCATTTTATTTTTAACTGAAAGCTTAGTAAAGGTTCCTCTTAGTAATAGGTCAAAGCCATTAACTCAAACACATAAAAAATCTGAGATAAATGTAAGAATGTGAAAATAGTGTTCTGCAAACAGGCTGTTAAAGCAAGGTTTCACTTATAAGAGTGTTTGGGGAGAATATATAGCTGTGTAAGCCTGAAGGTTAGCATTTAATCACCAGTATATTTAAGCACATATTTGCAGTTTTTCTCTGCCTCCTTTACAAGTAATTCTATTATGTATCAGTCTTTCCTTTTCTTTACATTGATCACCATTACATTTCTTCTGCTGTGAATAGTGGCATCCACTGGGTCCTTGCTCTTAGTACATGTTCTTTTTTTTTTTTTTTAAAGTAATTTCTAATGAAAGTTGAATGGATTCCCAGAATGTTGCCCCTTGGAAGTTGCTATAGAGAAAGAATATGGCTATATATTATTTTTGCTTTCTGAATGGAAGCTGTAAATGCAAAAAGCTACAATAAAGCTGCAGTTCAATAAATGAAAACTGCCACTACTCTCATGCTTAGGTGACCAGAGATTTAGCTTAATATGTAGCGCTTCACATACAGCTATGTGACAGTTGCATCTTCCTGTTAAGTATAATGCTCCCCCTGAAACATAGGTTATTATTATTTATCAATTGCAACATACCATGAGCCTTCTTTGTACTATAATATAGAATCTGCCACCATCTGATAGTCCTTTGCTGTCACAGTTTAAATGGGGCTGTTAATTGCTTAATTGGGAGTTGTCATTAGGTAGCTTCCTTGGTATGGAAGTCTTTGCTTTTTAATTCAGCTTTCTCTCTTCAGTTCTTTCTTGACCTTCCTTCTCTTTGGATTCTTTTTCAAGCTAATGAGGTTTCCTCTGACATCACACGCAGAAAGGGAGGAATATTATCGGGGTGAAGGATTTTATTCTCTTTTACAGACTATACCACTTTGATGCTGTTACACGTTTTGTGACTTCCCTCTTACTGCCTTTCCTCGGGAGCGAAATGTCCTCTGAGGCATTTGATAATTTTAGATCGTCTGACAGGAATGTCAGTTTTAGACCCAAGACCTGTATCTCTCCAAGCATTTTGTGTAAGGCTAAGTAAGGCTATGTTTATATAAAGGGCTCCATTTGTAGCTCTTAAATGGAGTAACTCGGTAATACATATTTTCCTTTACATCTAGCATATTTGGTAGAACAAGATTTAATGACAGGGTGGGATACAAGATATATTTAGTACAATGAAATAAAACCAAATCTGTGCTGTGAAGCACTTTGTCCTGAGGGCCCAGTGCCACACTGCAAACTTTGTAGGGGTTCTGGTTCAGATTATGTATGCTCCCATGGGCTGAGTGCCCTGTGCAGTTTGAAGCACAACAAGAGTAGCTCTATGAGCAAATACTGCCACTACTTGCATCCATGCCCTCTCAGAACTTGCACACTGAGAGTCTAAGCATGATAAGGGATGGTCAGAAGATATACCTCATCAGCACCCTGTTAAGTCCAAACTGAAATGGTAATTAATGTCAGTGCACCACAGCTGCCATGTTTGTGAAATGGATACAGACACATCAAATCGCCCACAGTAGGCACTCAAGTCTGGCTGACCTTAATGGTAGGAAATAGCACAGAGAAAGAGAGAGTTTACAATTCCTTTAGCTGCTTCCATTTCTAACTGATGTTCAGCATGAGTAAAGGATGCAGTGTTTGTACCAAAAATGTCTCCATCATCAACACAATCCTGGAGAGTTTATTCTTTCCTGTGCCTTAATATTGCTCAGGGAAAAGCCATGCATTTCATTTTCCTTTTACTCCACTCCTGCATTTCTGAGTGTACACTGTTTGGATTGGATCAATAAGACTAATTAAAAACTTCGCTTACTAACTATGCTACCTCAGCAGATCTGCTATAGATCTGTCTGTATGAGCCTTGGAGGTTCACCAAATCACATAGTGATTCATGACAGTGTCTTTAAGACCACAGGAGCAGAACAAAGAAAATAGTACTGAAATACCAGAAAGCTTATGCACATATTAATTATACTTAAAGCTATAGCATTTCCTTGACTGCTTACCTAAATATTGCTTGTTCCAAAGCACCCCCTTGTGCTGGCACTAGGTAAGACAAATTGTACAAGAAGCTTCTGGCTCTCTGATACCTCTCTATCACTTGGTCAGGATCTGTGTTTTTTATGTCACCCAAACCCTTTTTTCTGCTGCAGAGGCCTTTTGCTTAATGGCTCATGTCCAAAGTCCTCCTGAGGTTTCAAAGTACACTACTGAACCCAATCAAACTGATTGAATATAGATGGAGGTAGCCTTCAGACTGTAGATCCTTATTGTTGATGACTAGGAAAATGAAATTACGTGAACATCGTATCTGTGGGGAAGTCTAACTAGATTTAAGCATTATGAATTTCTGAAGGGAGCCACTTAATAATAACAAGTTCATATACTGTCCATAAAGTTTTTGTGTATGTTATTCACTGTTGGTATGCCAAAATATTAAAGACTGTAGTTTTGAGACTTCCGAAGTTTGAGTGACTTTAGTCATTTCCTTCTGGGCTGTCCAAAACTGCTTTTTAGAAATATCTTTTTTCTGGAATTCAGGCTCCTCTGGCAATGTCATGAGTTGAGAGGAACAAATACAAAAACCCTCCAAGTCTACAATAATTTTGGAAAATCTTGCCTGAACTATGTAATAATGATTAACGTTAATTTAGATAATGTTTTTGAAAAGCAACAACCATCACTTCTACAATCAAAGCTAGTGATAACAATATGTTTCAATTCTCTTATATCTAACACACGTATCCACTGCCAGCAATATTAGATTGGGCAATCTCTGTCAGTGGCAGTGTTCTGATGAGACATCTCCTTGACAGAGACAGTGCACTTTCATTGGGGAAAACATCCATTCCTTTTTGTTTTTTCTGACTTGAATGTTGAAGATGTTTTGGAAAATGCCCAGATTCTGGGTTTCCTCAATTTTTTATTCTTTATTTCTTATGCTTTCTGTAACAAAAATAGAGCACATTTTCCTTGAGGGATTCTGTATAATTCTTGGTGTCTCTGATATTAATTTGGTGATCATTTAATTGCATCACAAGAGCTATTGGGTGAAATTAAATTACAGATAGATGGAAGCAGACAATGCATTATTAAAAAAAAAAAAGTGAGGTATCTGCAAGTGTTTGAAATTTTCCCCAAGGCACCCTACGTTGTTCATCCTCCAGAGAACCACTGCAACAGAGCCAGAATACCGCTTTGCACAACAGCTACAGCACATAGGCACCTGACTTCACTACCTACACAGGCTTTTTCATCTGTAGCTTGCATATTTATATATCCTACGCACATTCCCTGTCTCCTCATTCCTTGGTTCTCCCATCCTAGCTGCATGTGATGTGCTCCGCCTCTCTTTCCTCCTACAATGCCACCCTGCCAGCAGAACCCATCCCATACTCCCTGTGTTGCCTTACGTGGTGCTTTGAGCATTCCTGTCAAGGCAGCAAAACAAATAGCTGATAGGTTTAGGCACATCGATCATTTCATTATTGACATAACTCTTAAGAATTAGCTTAGGTAAAAAATACAACATTCTGTAAATGCTATCTCAAAGGCTATGTGTTTAATGCAGTTTAAGTGCACCAGTGAAGTTTGAATTTGAAAAGGGCACGCTGCCTGTGAAAGGCCATGATTTTACATTTGCAAGTGCTGAGTGAAAAGACAAAATTTTGTGGAAGTCAGGTGTGCTATGAAGTGCTACTGTTGCACCTGATATGAAGCAAAAATGAAAGCAGTAATGCATGAAATACAGATTTTAAGTTGTTATAAGTGCAGATCTAATACAACTTTTATTGCAGACTTCTTACTGCTGACTCCATAAAATACATCACATAAACAGCTGTTAATCTGTTCACTTTATCTTTTAACATTCATTTGTTTAGAAATCAGTTCTCATTTGTTCTACATATGGTATAGCTTCTCTTTTATAGCAGCTGCATATAATGAACATTTGGAGGCTCAAAATGTATTACAAAATTTACTGTTTAACATTTTTCTACATTATTTTTGTATCTGTCACCAAGGACTTTCAAACGAAAGTTAGGAATTAAAGTCATGAAACATAGAGTAAGGAAAGTTTAGGTGCTTTGTCCTCTTTCTGAACTGATAATTTGTAGTCGAATTTCCTGTGACCGTGCTTCACACTCTGCTTAGCTCCTTTAAGCAATTAATTTTCTCTATTTATACTGCCCATTCCCTTCTGTGATTCACTGACGTCAACATGTCAAATTTGATTCACTTGTCAGTTTTGCTCTGTATCGTATGAGAGACCTCTTGGTAACGCACTCAGAGTAACGTGCAGACCTGAGTGCATTTAGAGATTTTAGAAAATGACAGGTTAAAATAGTTAAAGTATCAAGTGTTCTGGTTCAATGTTGGGATCTGTGGTCATTAAAACTGAGCTGTATGAACATAGTTCCCTCCTGGAGTGTTTGAGTGTCATCTTAACTCCTTTTTTCCAATATTCTGATCTTTAACAAGACCATTTTATTACAGTAAGTGTTCTGTATTGTTTATTCATAATTCAGTTGTGTTCTGATTCCTGGAAAGAATGAATAAATTGAACAAATGCTTTTCTTGATAGCAAAATACGGGTGAAAATCTAGCTATGTACTGCAACTCTGCTAATATTAGGGTATGATGACTAATAGCACACATGCCCTTGGATTGGCCCGTAGCACGTCCTTAGTGTTTACTGTTGACCTTGACCTGCACTGTCTTGTGCGGAGTCTATACAGCAGCAGGCAGAGAAGAAGTTCATCTGTTGGATCTGATGCCATTCTGTAAACAGGAAATTCCTGGCCAGTTCTGCCCAATTCAGCCACAATGCCAGGTGGGTTGTGGAGATGATTAAAGAAAGCAAACTACTGCCTAAGTATGCCGAACATATCGTGTGCTGTTTTCAGATGGCTGATTTTTTCAGAATAGCTGCAAGTTAATTTGGTATGTGTCACCAGTCATGTAAATAGATAGATATTGGCATTGTGTGTGCAAACGCTCAGTTGGGGAAAATATACAAAAGATGATAGTGCTTTAGAAAGAATTTCAGGCATTTCTGCAAGGCATTTTCTTTGCAAAAGATTTAGCTGTAAGAGAACTGTGCTTGTTTCTAAATTCAACCCTACTAACACCTTTACCACCTTCTCTTTTTTGTTTCTTTTTCTCTTCCAGTGCCACCTTGGGCCTTAATAGCCATAGCCATAGTTGCAGTCCTATTAATCCTTACCTGCTGCTTTTGTCTCTGTAAGAAATGCTTGTTCAAAAAGAAGAACAAGAAGAAGGGGAAGGAGAAGGGAGGGAAGAATGCTATTAACATGAAAGATGTTAAAGATTTAGGGAAAACCATGAAAGATCAGGTAAAGTACCTCTCCTTTTCTTCAACTCTTGAGTTATGTTTGCAGAATTCTGCCTGATGTGTCTAACAAAAAAATGTTGTGCTCGTTGCCTTGATAGTTGCTCTGTGAAGAGAGGACTGATTGTCAGCATCTTCTCAATAGCATCTTGAAGTGTGAATATGGGTATGGCATCACTGATAAATCAGCCAACCAGTTTCTCTCCTCTGCTAATAAAATGAACAGATTTGTAATGACTCTTCTGGAAGGAGAAAGTTTACTGAGAGTATCTTGGCTGTCACAGAAATGTAGCAAACGTGTACAACTTCCTATTTTCAGGACTTTGACAAAGAACAAGTATAGCATTTATATCTTTCTAGCAGTAGTTCTGAGCACAGCTGATAAACAAACATAGATCTTTACTCTGAATCTCCTTTTACACAAAACCATAAGGTCAACTGAGAAACAAACAACAGCATAGAAAATGAGAAACATGCAAACAAAGGAAAACAAAAGGGATTGCATAGAGCATTCAGCACAGTGATACTGAGAGAATTTATTTTGTGCAAGAGGTGAAGCTTAAAGTTATCAGAATATACTTGTAGCTCTAAGTCAGTGGAGTAACTTAGAGGAATAGATTAGCATAATGCCCTTTGAGTAGTATCATCTTCATGAGAGCAGACAAACTTGTCCTTTAGATCTGCTTCATTAAAGAAAGCAAAAGTTGCAGGACCTAATCCTCAGTACAACAGACTTCATTAATATGTTCCTGAAATATTACTTTTTTTAATCAGGATTTTATTATTGTCCTTCTTCTTTACAATTCTGGTGTTATAAATTCATAGGTAAAGCTAGTTAGAATAAGCAAAAGAACAGGGAAATAAATGCAAAGAATTCATGTGTTCTTCTTGCATTGCCAGATTTCTTAAGCAAAGACAAAGGGCTCTATTTTTCAAATAAAAAGTACTGAGAAGACTTAGAGAGTTGCAATATGAAACCTCTTCAGTAGTTGACAATAACTGTAAAGATATTGCATGTGTCTGTGCTCCCAAGACTTTTCATAAGATATAGCCAGAGTAATTCAGAAGCGCTTATCCAGCCAATGAGAAAAGATTAAACCAAAGTATGGAATGAGTAGTTCCTCCCATTAGCTGGAATCTAGTGTGTGAGGAAAGACAGGTTGATTAGTAATAGAAGCCAAATCTGGGAGCCTGAGGAGCATCAGATGAAGAGCAAGATCCCGGAAAAGCCTAGAGAAGAGTAGCTAAGAGTTGTATGGAGCAATCCAGCAGAAGTGGTGGGATGTCACTGTACACTGATGGAACAGCCACTGGTGAGGCTCATCAGCCAGTCCTCAAGAGACCTGCTACAGGCTAGCAGAGTTTTCCAGGCATGTAAGTCATGACAGGGAAAGAATATCAAAAGTGGGTGAGGAGATCTTGTAATTTTTCTAGGTGGCTCCAGCTATTTCCAGTTTCTAAAAGGACAGTTTTTGTTGTTGCTCAGTGGACAGCAGTCATTGCTGAAATGTCAGTGCGCAAGGCTGCAGTTAATTTTTCTAGGCTATACACTGTATCCATAGAGTAAGCTTTAGATGGTGCCCTGGTGCACAGCTTCAGCCTTGTTCCACCAGGAGGGAAGATGCTTTTCATGTACCATGTTGGTGTACTGAAGTGCAAAGCTTCAAGTATAGACACAAGGCAAATTCATATCTGCAAACAACCTCAGCAGCACACAAAGTCAGTAAAGTCAGTACTGTAGATGTACCTTTTCAAGGTCAGAAAGATAAGTGAGGTTGAACTTGGAATACAACAGAGCAGAAATTTGGTGTTTTCCTTTGAAAAAGATTTTGTATTTTACTGATCTTGTTTTCTCCGTATGATGAATATGAAACAAACCCTTTTACTTTAAGCACCCAGATTGAGGATTTATGAATTCCCTCTACTTAATTTAGAGGTTGTATTATTAAGTAATTTTGAGTTATTTCCCCACAAGCCATACATGGTAAGTCACTTCATCAATTATTGGTTTACCCAGGGCTACTTTTAGCTAGCTTCTTTCCATTGAAGCAAAGGTAATTCGAAAGAACTCTGATTATGTCTGTGGAAAAATCCCTTGTGATGTTGTTTGCTGTGTTCTACCAATGTTACTAATTCTAACAAACCTAATACTTCCTTGCAGGATAAATGATGTGCAGTTTGTTTATTGATATTAATGTGGAGTTTCTTCCGTATCATTTAAGACCACTGTTGTATTGAGAATATATAATTGAGTGTTTTTAATTGTATTTGTTAGGACCTGGATAAATGACCATGGATTCTTGGAAAATAAATATATAAAATGCAAAATTTTATTATGCAATTAGTATTGAATTTAATAACTATTTTTTTCTGGAAAATTTTGATTAAAAGCTGATTCACGGCTCCTTATTTATTATCTATCAAAAAAGTAGCTCAAACTTTGAAATGTTACACCGTTAGGTATTTCAAGATGCTTCCATTCATTCTGTATAGATATGTGAACATATTTTGCCCAAATATTTTGTGTTTTAACTGACGTGGTTTGGTCTGCACAGTAAACCCGATGAGGATAGATTCTCAGCTGAGAAATATAAATGCTGGACCCTTACTAAGTGACTGCATCAACAGCTCTCTAGCCAGTTTTCCTCTTATGTGTCTGGGATTTCTAAAGCAAGTTGATTGAGTTACCTCCCTTAATTTCATACTAGTTGTTAATGCATACATTTTAGGTCCTTGGCATTGAATAGTTTCTAACAACTTAATTCCTGATTTTTCAAAAGTCAGCTGTCTTTTTTTTTTTTTTTTCAATATGAGTGATTTTTTATTCTGGCAATTTAATCTGAAATTATTAGTGCAGGCTTTAGTATACCTAGCTGAGCTCAGTGCAATGTTAAATGTAAAATACTTCACAAAAGAGGAATGAATCACTTTCGAGGTTCTGTCATAGAACAGAAAGGGGTGAAAAAATGGAAAAGTAATTGTAAATCAGGATGTTAATCTATTGCCTTTATAAAGGGCAACGTACAGTACCAAAAATCTTAAATGTTGTCAAAAAACAATAAGCTTAGTTCAGTCATCGTTAAGTCTGAACATACGAGTGCTAATTACATGCTGCCTTCAGCTGAGAGAACATAATAGCAGTTGAGAGGCACTTGGCACCTTGCAAGATCCTGGTTCCCTAGGCACACAAAACTTGAAAGGGAGCAGCATTTGGCAGTATCAGCCTCTGGAAGTGTAATTTCCAGCTTAGCCTGGTTTAGTTTGTCAAAGAGAACTTCTGGCTTACATGTGCTCATGCTGACCTGCATGTCCATGCCAAATCCTTATAGAGTCGTAAATTTGGCATAAGTGAAGATACTTTTGACATAGAGACTCAGTTGGATCAATAGTCAAGCACAATAGCTAGATACTATAGAAAGTGAAATGATTTTTGCTTCTGTTAGACTTACACTTCAGAATGACCACTTTGCTGAACACAACTTTTAGTCTGATTTTTAAATGAGAAACTGTGAAATAATACAGATTTCGAGCAAATTTGATTGCAATGAAGTGAGAGAAGAGTTTGAAATAAGACAAGGCTTTCAGTCTTCAAACACATTTCTACATCTCTCCATAGTTACTTTTTCAAGCAGAGTACACAACTCTGCCAAGAGCTGGGGATAGGAGAAGATTCAGTCTGGGGAGCCGAATTATTATAAGAATGTACTAAAAAAGGTCATTTCTCCATGGTTTTTGCTAATGTTTGTATGTGGATGTTTTAATTTTTATTTCTTCCTTCTATGTCCTCCTTGTCTGTGTTGTGTCTCATGACTGTTCTGGATTGTCACTTGCGGTAGGTTTACTTTGCTATTCGGATGCACCTAGTCTAAAGCTCTGATACATATAGTCTTCTGACAGCTCTGGCTCCTCAGCTGAGATTTATATGTAGTAGCTTTGGTACACACATCAAGAGGCTGAACCAAACTGATTGGGTATTTTCTTGGTGGGGGAAGGCTAGAGGAGGGGAAAACAAGAGGTTGTTATTTTTTCTGTAGTTCAAATATTTCGTCAAACTGTACTAGAAAGCTCAAGTTTGAAATCAATGGGTACCTAAAAATAACTTGCTAGTGTTATTTCCATCTGCTATAAATGTCACCGTATCAACAGTAGACGGAAGCAAAAAGTGTTTTTTGCTGTCTTTTTCTTAGCATCAGTAAAATTATTTGTACCCCATGAAACTTGCTGTGGGCTGTCACATCATCCCAGTATAGGGCACGTGCTTTAAGTCCATAGTACTCCATGACAAACTCTTTTACGTGATCTTACTGCAGATTTCTCTGGGTGCATCTGAGTGACTACCGGCACCAGCATTTTTATGAGATCTTCCCATCACACTTTTCTTCCTTGTAACTTCCCAGTGTCTTCCATGCCTCCAGTGGCTACTTTTTACCTTAAGAAAAAAAGCCCCAAACACCCAGCCCTAGAGACGCTGTAATAGCTGCTGATTTATTGGGTCTGAATATAACGCATTGGTACAGCAAAATTCTTGCTTAAGCTCAACCTATGGGCTGAGGAAAGAATAGACTTAATCATTTCAGTCATGAACAGTGGCACTGAAAAATTACTAAAATTTAGCTCTATTGCTTGGAGATTGGTTGCTGTGGTCATCTGAACCTTTTATTAGGTCACAAAGCATTTTTGGAGAAGGAGATTTGATATCTCAGTCATTCCTCATTGCATCAGGCTGAAACACCGTCACTAGTGAAACGTTTTTGTTTTACAATGGATGTGTCTGCTAAATGAAACAAGAGACCTGGGATCAGGTATATGTGCTATACTCTGGAATATACAGAGTACACTTCTGACTTTCTGTGGCCTTCAGTTGTTCACGAACTTCTTTGGATCTTTATTTTTCCTTTATGTAGGCCTTTCTTTTCCACTGGGGTTAAGTGCTAACTTCGTCACAATATTATGTTAGTTTTCATGAATTAATTACAGTGCGCTTATGGAACATTATAAAGTAATACAATAGTGAGAGCTGCAATTGCAACAGACAATTTCAGCAGTAAACCCTTTTTCCTTCAAAGGAACAAAAACGCTGAAGACCTTTTTAATGTTAGGTACCTTCAGAAATATTTCAAATATTTCATGTGTGTTGACCTTGTAGCTTAAGGAAAGTTAGTAAAATGAAGTCAGTAAAATCTGCACCATCTTCCAAAGAGCCTGTACTTCACTTAAAAGGAACCCAAGCCTTTATTACTAAGTATAGTCCAGTAGGATCTTCTGTGGGGACAGGAACACTTCCTGACAGCAGTCTTTTCTTCTGCAATGTTTCTTTATATTTATCTGTTTTCCCAGTTGAAAGCTTAGAGAATAGTGAGAATTAGGGAAGGCCACCTGTCAGTCTCACCAAGGCAATTACCATTTGTTGGTATCTTCAGCCCATGCTGATGACATTCACCACAGTTTATCTGCAATGCAGTGAAGTATCTTAATTCACACTCAGAAAGACAGCATGTGCTGCACAGTACAGTGGGGAAAATTAGTCAAACAATGTGAACAGGTCTTTATTAGAAAACAAGCCCAATTATATACTGTGATGGTCAAAATGGGTTGATTGGGTCCCATTTATGTGTTAATTCAACCTCAGACTCAAAGGACTGTCCTGCTTTTTTTTTTACCCATCTCAGAAGCCAACTGTTCGGGATGGATAAAACTTCCTGAGAAAATGTGAAAGCAACATGTTTATGAAGATGCAATGTTATATATGAGTACATTCTACAAGGTTTTCTGCAAAATTCTTATTTAGCATAGGTTAGTATTAGACTTCATAACCTTGGAACTGTGAAAGCAACATCTATGAGCCACATGGCTGGGCTTATTTGCATTCCTATCTCTTCCTCTCAGCCACTCCCAAGGAGACAGAGGAGCCTGCTGTGCATGATTCCTACATTTCTTTTTCCCCCCTTTCAAAAATATTTTTGCTATTAAATAACTACTGTTACTTTTATTGTAACCTATTGTACTGCTAGGATAAAATGAAGATACAGACTTACATGTCTTGTTTTCTGTACTGAAGGTCTTACCATAGGAATCTTCTATAGTCAAGGATGTTTTCTTTTGATTAACAGACCAGGTTTTGAATTGTTTATTCAAGACCAGAGTCTGCAGGTTCCTAATGAGTTGTGTCTAGGAGGTATGCAATTATTCCATAAATTAAGTGATTTGAATCACACTCTCAAGACATTCACATGTATCCACTGATTATGTGGGGAGCTGAGCTCCTACACTAAGTGCCTGAAGTTATTGGAAATGAGTAACGTACAACAGGAACAGCAGTTCATATTAATGAGGTATGAACTTCAAACCCTAAAGGGAGTATTTATTTGTTTAATTTTTAAGCAAGGCATGTAGTCTTTTCAAACGGAAAGGTGAATAATGTCTATGAATAGTAGAATAACCTTCAGGTACAAGAATATCAGATACTCGATAAGGTTCCGTTTAAAGGATGGTCAAAGCTTATCTCTTTTTATATGAATAAGCCAAAAGGACAGTTCTTTGCCAACTCTTTCTTCTTTATATCAATGTAGCACCCAATAAATCATGTCCAGGTATATTTAGATTAATTTGCATTGTTAAATAGATGTAGCACTAATTATATAGTATGACAAATTTTTAACAGGAATAAATTTAGTACTCAGAGTGGTCCTCCCTTGCCCAGGAGCCAGCTCTATCCCAAAGCATGCTTCCATCTGGCCATCTGCCATTCGTTTGGGAAGGATGTAGAACAATTGATTGAGCAGCATGCACTGGCCAAGCAGCCTAAATCTGCCTCCTACTCACAGCCTGCTGCTTAGCACAACGAACCACTGCCATATGGGAAGTGGGGGCAGAGCATGCTACCATACTTGCAAGAGCACTTGCGTCTTTTTGTTCATGCACGTGGGCCCTGTGGTCAGCCATGATCCACAGGGTGAACTTCCAAAATAGACCCCTGGGTTAACACAGACACTGTCTGGAGTCTTTCAGCAAATAAACAAAAAAGCTAAAAGCAAAAGAAAAATATTAATTTGAGGACTTAGAAGTTCCAACTTGAATTTACATGTCTGTATTTTACATTTGCTACATCCCTCTGTTAAGACAAAAGAAATCAGTATTTCAGTACTCGAACAATTCAGTGAGCTTTTAAGCTGAATGTGATGGCCTCATGTAAGAGAGGTCCTAAAGAAAGCAAGCCTTTGGATAATCCAGCAGACCATTTAAAACCTGGATAACAAGCAAGGAAGTAGTGTCAGGGCATCGCATGCTGGACGCAGCAGGGTCATTCTGTGCATCAGTGTGGCCCACTGCTACTGAGTGAGGCCAACAGTCTTACAGCATTAATGGCAAAGTCAATTTCACAGAGGCCAAAACCTGGCTCAGCCACTGGAAACCCATGCACAACATGCTCTTTAAATTAACTCATGGAGAGAAAGCAGATGCTGAAAGAATGAAATGTTGCCTTTCCTTCTGAGGGACTCTGGTAGGAAATGTGTTACAATTGCAGTCTTTTCTGTTTTGTGAGAGGGAATCAGCCAAGATTTTTTAAAGGCTTTTCTTTTGCCCCAGGAATAAAATTGGCCACACCAGAACTGTGGTGTACTTGAATGTGAAAGAAATTGATAAGAAATGCACCACCATTAGGTGCAGCCATTCGTAAGTATGGACATCAATAGGACAAAAAATTGCCTTTCTGATAAATTCATTGTTGGACATGGCACAGAACATTCTCGCTACAAAATAATATTGTTTTCTTCCATTCAACTCAGCAGGCATTGCACAAGCCTGAGGACTGGACATCACTCATATGTTAAAAAAACCTCCTTTACCACGTGAACAAGAAGACTGATTGACAGGGCAGATGTAGAGGGAAATCAGACTGCAGCATGCACCGTGGTGAAATAACCTTGCAGGCTGTACTCAACATTATGTTTTCCTTCCTAACATGTCTCCTTGCTTACTGGTGACTTTTTTCCTTACATGAGAGGCCATAGTTCACCCCATGAATGGAATCAACCCTTAAACACTGCTAATGAAAATCTTTCTGTATCTACAACGGTGAAAGATACTCTGCTTGCAGTCCTAAATAAACTGTGAAGTGAGCATTAACAAAGACACAAAGATAACTGAGATCAGAATCAAAGAGCAAAGTGTACCTTCTTGGGTCTTTTTCTCCTCACAGTGACTCAGATGAGGTTGTGACCTCTGCCTTGCTTTGCAGGACGCTGTGAAGTACACTCTGGGGAGACATTAAATAAAAAAAATGCATGGAGCTGTTTTAATCTCATGTGCATTGTGCTTTGTGGTGGATAGCAGTTGTAAAAACCCATTCACAGGGTGTGGGTCCACTGGTGGAGCTGAGCTGGAAGCAAAGGGTGTTCACAGCACCAGAAGGGCAGCATCAGTGCCAAGAGGCTTTTGCTGCCTGGTGCAGTGAAGCAGAGAAGAAGCCCAGGAAATGCAAGAACCCAGTGCAGGGCATGGAATCTGCAGAACTGCAATCACAGGCACTGCTTTGGGTTTTCTTTCCCTTTTTTTTTTTTTTAATGCAAAAGACGAAACTACCAAAAAAAAAAAAAAAATTGAAAATGAAGCATTTTCTTTATAAACCCAGAAGAGGGGACTATAAAACCACCCTTAATTGTGTTACAGAAGCGAAGAAAGAACCAGTAAATTGAACTGTGGATCTCTGCTGTAATTTAGCTCTATTTGTTGTAGAAGTCACTACAGAGTAGATGAGCTTGGGAACAATTGACTAAGCATGGCGCAGAAAAGAAAATCCTAATGGCATATGTAAATTTATGGCATATGTAAATTTATGTCTGTGCCCTTGGTTCAAACAAGTTACAGAGCTCATTCAAATAAGGATTAAATGAGGGGTTGCTCAAAGAATTCATTTTCCAGCTCTAAGGAAACATATTATATATTGTGTGGTTCTGTTATAGTCCCTGGCACAACAGAACTTCTCCCACTTGCTGATTTCATTACATGTGAATGTGTCACCTTGTAATGGTTGTATTAGACTAACAAAATATAAATATTTTTTTTTTACATTCTTGTTTACATACAAGCATACTTTTTTCAGACACTTACACAAATGTTAGAGGATATGGACATTTCTTTGCAGTTTATTTCTGTATGTTCACCTGAGTGAACTTCTTGGTCTTTCATAATTAGAAAAAAACAAATGTTTTTCAGCATGATGAAATAATAGATTTCTGTGCTGCTCTCTATATATGACAGGAATTAAAAATGTCATAGAATTAAAAGACTATTTAGAAACCAAAGGGGCTTATATTTTTCTGCACTGTAATTCAGGCTTTCTGATCACGGTTGTGTCTGCTGAAGTGGATTGAGTTGGAAGTTAGTTTATAATTAAAAATATTCGATTTATTTTAAAACCAATAAAATATAGCTGCTTATTTTAATTGATTGTAGAGATACAGCGATAAGAATCAGCATAGCGTGATGTTGTGTACTGTAAATTGAGGGTTGCAGTGCTATTCCATTATTGATCTTTCAGAAAATCTCAATACAAAATAAGAATCTCTGTGGGGTGTCTCATGTACTTTGAAGCAATTCAATCCCTCTTCCTCTTTGGAACACAGCAGCAGCATCACACATGAGAAAATTCTGTGCTTCCCTTGACCCATCTGCTTAAAGCATTGTCCTCTAATCCAAAAGCAAATTCCTCTCCTGAACTTAAAAACTGTTACATGCAGACAGCTTTAGAAGTAAGCATTTGTCATTTCTTCCCTCCTCCTCCCTCTCCTAAACCTTGGACAAATCTGAACGCCATCTCATTCTTAGCGTTTCTTAGTTCTTCGGTGTTTCTGAGTCAAGGTCAAGAAGAATAATATAGCTACTCGGCTGATGTGAGTAACATGAAACATTTTCCCTCTCTCCTGGGAAATAGCTTTCACCTTCCAATAGGACTCCCATAAACTATGGAGGAGTTTACCAATCATGCAATGTTTTGTGTCTGCACTTCAGCACTCCCTTGCAAGAGTTCTAAGAACTCCTTAGATTCCCTTTGTATTTTCTGAAGACATAGTAAGAATTTTTTCACAGCCAAACCTCTCACATTTCCTGATGTGATCAGGTATGCAGAAGAGTATATAGTTTTTCTGAAGAGAATACGGATGTGTAACTTTTGCCTTGTTGCAATAGTTACAGATGCCTCATAGCTGGAAAGGATCACAGAAGGTTCCCTTTGCAGTCTCCATTTTGTTCCTGAGGAATGGCTGCAGGATTGTTCTGCTCAAACAAAATCCAAGCCAAAAGTAGGTGTAATAGCAGAAGGGACAACGCTTATCCCAGAATCAGGGATATCCTGGAGCTGTTTATCATTCTTCTGTCACGCAGTCCTCTGCTAGGGTGGTACTGAGATGATTCAGTGGGTCTTGGAGTTCACATCCCATTCTGAGTTAATGCTTCATGTTGTCTCCAGGCTCTGATCAATGTGATTGCTTCACTGCAATTGAGTCACATCTTTCTTTTTTTTTCTTTCTTTAATTTGTGATTACAGAATCTCAAGATTATTTTTATTACCAATGAAAGAAAGGTGGTTGGTGTAATCATGTCACTCCATATTCTGAAATTCCCATGTATAGTCCTGCAGGATTTGTGTCCAGACTGGCTGTGCTCCAACATTATCTTCTTGCTACGTTTGTTGTTGTGGAACAACAACAGGGAATTCAGCTCTGCAATTAAAATATCTCAGAGTACTATTAGATAGTCCAGTCCTTCCAAACACAAATGGTTTAGTTCAGAAAGTATTATTTTTCCAACATTAGGGGTGATTCTCATCTGCTGTCAACCTTTCCCACTGTTAGCAACATCGTGGAACACTGTAATTTGTGTTCCTAGCGAAGAGTCCATCATTCACTAACATTCAGATATTTGACTCTAACACAGCTCCTCAGCTTGCATCAATCAATGTTGCTGCATTGATTTCAGTTGAGCCATGCCAGCTGAATTGCTATCTTTTTTCCAAAAAGTAGAAAAATAATTGCTTAATACTGTACAGTTTTCAGCCTGACCTTTTGAATTTTAGATCCGGCTTCTGAAAAATTACGTTTTCTACTTCAGAGATCAATCTTTCTCTTACCACACCCACGCCACTATTGCGTGGCCCCCGCTTCCTTCACGGCTGAGTGAGAATGCTAATGCTTTTCTGCAGTTTTTATTTTGTTTTCACAAACCACCATCAGCAGTAGGTATTGCTATTTCCTAGCCTCACTGTCTCTTCAGCTATAAAGCTCCGGCTGCAACCTATTGTATATAAATGCTGATTTCTTCAGACCACATCACTTTGTGAAAAAAAGAAGGAACAAAATAAAACAGATCAAATCTTATTATTGCACTCAATAGTCTGACTGTGCAGGCAGAAGCTCCATATTGAAGGAACTTTAATCCTGACAGGACTCTTATAAACATATACTAGCGTGTGCAAATCAGAATTCTGGCTGAATGCTTTCAGTATCATTTCCTTGCTTTAACAATCTAAATTTTATTTTCACATTTTCCACAATAATTTCTCATCATTTTTGTCCATTTTTCAGTTCTTACACGGTATAAAGCTGCATACATAGGTGTAATTTGTATGGTTTAATAGTTGTATAAATTCCCCTTTTCACAATGCAAATACTTCTGCTTTCTGGTACAGCAAAACAACAACAACAAAAAAAGATGATATTATTTAGTATTTTCACTGTGTAACTGCTGCCTCCTTTGAAAATAGCAGGTTTTATGTAGTAGTTAAAACTGTAAACAGTATTTCTGTATTTTTTTATTTTTTCCAAGCAAACTACAATCAGTTTTCAATCAATTTGGTTCAGCTATGCTTTACAGGAAGAATGAATAAAAAGGAAACTGGTCTCGGGAGGGAGGGAAAAGGAGAAACATGCATTTGCTAATGGCATGGTGATACCTTTGCTTCCATATTCATTCTAAATAAACATGAAAAATGTTTGGCATATGATTGTAGGAAGAACTCATCCACAACACATGCTCTTTATCATAGTAATCCTACAGAAGTGTGTTGCCAATTGCAAGTGATTCACAGCATGCACAATCAGGTTTCACATTGCCAAGATATCCTTAAGTTGAATGAATTGCGTGACTTTGCTTATTTAATAGCATGTTTGCCTCCTTGTGCCTCTTTAAGAGACGGTGTGAGCCCAGAACAATTCTTTGGTATGAAGTTGATATTTTCTTTCTACTTTCAGGTTTTATGACAGTTGTTGCTTGTAATATTCCAAGAAGCTTTCTTCCTATTTGCATTGCTTGCTTGCTGATTTACTACATATTGAGCAACCTGAATAGTATAAGTATACATATGTAAACTGCACATTTGGATTTCGGCCATCATGCTTGCTTTTAACGGCTTCAAAATTTGTCTGATTTAAACTAGTACTTAGGAGTTAACTTTATTTATTAGTTCTACATTCCTTCTTTCTAGGCTCTCAAGGATGATGATGCTGAGACTGGGCTGACTGATGGGGAAGAGAAAGAAGAGCCGAAAGAAGTGGAGAAACTAGGGAAAATCCAATATTCTTTGGATTATGACTTCCAGAACAATCAGGTTTGAAACAACCGACCTGTAACATTTCAGTTGTCTGTATGCAAGGGGAGAATGAACTTATACCTGTAGGTACAGTCGAATTTTCTGAAATCCTTACTGAGTAAAGGAAGAATGCAAGACTGCAGATGCATGACAGAAGTATTACTAAATTAGCATACAGCATACTCTGAATTCATAACTTTAATCAAAATTGAGAACAGTTTCATGTAGTTATTATTAATAATGTATTAAAATGTCACCAGTCAATATCCAGCTACATTATACTATGAAGCTTACATGTGAACAGCAAAAGATAGCTTCTGCCTCTAGGTATTTAAAACATAAGCAAACAAAAGATGGGAGGAAAAAGAAAGGGACATAAAAGTAATTGTCCCAATTTATTCATCAGTAGATGTTTTAACAAGTTCATGAAATTACTAGAAGTAGCTTTCTCTCACTGCTTCATGTCCACTTTGCCTTATTAACTCATCTCAAATTCTGTTGTTCTCCATGAAAGCACACCTTTTTGATAAAGCAAATTTTGTTAGGAACTGAAAAGCAAATAAAAAGTTCTGTCCCTCTCAGAACAGTAAAGTTGAACAGGAAAAATCTCCAGTCAAGAGCTGATTTTGAGAACTGTATTTTATGAAAGGATATGCAATAGGAAAGATGCAAATCCATGGGTGCATGTAGTATTGAACACAGTAAATTCTCGAGGTATGGATTCCTGTTTTATTTTGCTATTCTAAAACGTGCTGCAGTTTGAAATTTATTGAAGGATAGATGATTGCAAGAGTGGAAAAGGTGATTTGAATTCCTAGAGAGAACAGTATAGATTTGATATTGCTTGAAACTGAAAACCAAAATTGAGGTTATTAATCTGTTGCAGGGTTAAAAGACAAGATAATTAACATACTTCCTAGAGCATGTTGCCTCTGTTTTAGAGAGACAGATTTCAGTAGGGAATTGAATTGCTTTTCCAATCTGTTAACTACATACATACCATAGATTTGTTTTTCACTCTTTGGTTTAAAAGACTCATGTATGTTTATCCTGAACCTATCCATGTATTCATGATATGTGCATCTAGAATAAGAATGTGAGAGAAGAGGAAAGGTTCTCTACTTATGACTAAATTAAATTATCTCTAGAGGTCCATACTCTGGAAATCATGCAGGCCACACAGTAGATTTAAAACTAGAAAAAATAAGTCCAGCTTTGAGGAATCTCCCAGAAGCCAGGAGTTGCTTTCTTTGTTTAGCTGTAATGTTCTTTATTCCATTTGTTAGATCTTCTGTTTCCAATTTTAAGCAGTTCATTCATGAGAGGGGCCAATATGTTGTGACTGAAGAACTGATATAGAGGAAAGTATTCTCCCAGCTCCTAATCACTTGTCTCTAGATTGACCTTGAAGAGTCACTTGAATACTTACTTTAGTTTCATGTCCATGAAATAAGAATGAAAAGTATTTTCTTACTCTTCATTATTCTTATGCAGCCTAGTGTAGGCTGGGATGTCTAGACAACGTATCATATGACTTCATCTGTTACACTGAAAGATGGCTGTGGCATTTACACGTTTCAAATGTGCTTCAATCCTATTTTTAAAATGTCTTAAGAGATTTAAGATACTAACTTCTCTATCTTATAGCGAGATTAAGAATTGTCATTAGGACTTAGTTAACAATGGCTAGTTTTCATGGGATTTCATTTTGAAAATGTTGTCCCTAGATTACTGCCCAAATCAAGCTATATACACAGCAAGAGAAATTAAATACAAGGAAGACTGGAAGACCCATTTGCTTTCAGTTAAGCTCCATCTTAAATCTGCTTTTCATATATTACCTTTTTGTGTTTTGAGGGGAAAGGTTAAGTGTTGGTGATTTAGAACACAAATTCTGCAGTCAAAATTAGACATTCTTGATTGTTTAATAATGTGATTTCTATTCATGGTGCCCAGCGTAGAAAAATAATGCATAAGAGGCAATAGCAATTGAAAGTTATTTGATTGCAGTCTTTAAAAAGATGAAGTCTGTATTTATCTGTAATCAGCTGCCCTTTGAAAACCTCTTTTCCACTTAAAAACAGCTTTTGTACTGTCTGCATCTGCCATAATTGATTTTCAAAAGTCTGTAGCGTTGCTTCATTTTGCCTTCCTTGAAGGTCGGGGAGAACTGTTTTTCATAACCCAGAAATAGAGTGTGGATGTGTACTTCTCTGTTACAGGGTGATTTTTTTTTCTTTGAAATTTCATTTTGCTCTTTTTCTGTCTTTTCAGCTTCTGGTTGGAATTATTCAAGCAGCTGAGCTGCCTGCATTAGATATGGGTGGTACATCTGATCCCTATGTGAAAGTGTTCCTGCTGCCTGATAAGAAGAAGAAATATGAAACAAAAGTCCACAGGAAGACTCTTAACCCTGTTTTCAATGAGCAATTTACATTCAAGGTATTATTTTTTATATATAGTTATTGAAATATTTTTATTTATCCACTGTGTATCTCATGCTGGACTACTAAGTTAGATAACCTAGATAATTGGCAACTGCAGCATAGCATAGTTATTTTCCCTGTTTTTTCTCTGATGTTCGATCTTATGATGAAAATAATGTAACACAAGGACAGACCTCAGCAAGTGTAAAATGCACAGTTTGATTTTAGGCTTTTCAATTATCCTAATTTATGAAAATCTGATCCATGTCTCATGACTGGATGAAACTTACCAGAAAGTAGGAAAACAGTGCCACTTCAACAAATGTCAGGTGAATTTCACTAAACCAGCATTTGCTTTAAATATCTCTGTAGCCTGATTTATGAATTTCAGTATACCATTTCTTTTTGCCTCAAAAATAAATTAGAGCTCACGGAAGGTAAATGAATGAAGGAATATATGGCAGATTAATCTTACTAGACTTTGTCATAGCTATTCTTTACCATGCTACTTTACATGTGAATAGAAATCACATCTTGGCTTAATAACATATATATTAAATAAATGTAGCTAACACCCCTACGTTGTAATGTTTAAGTTGTTCCAGTTGTTCCCCTCAATTGTGTCTTTCTAAAACTGTAGCCATACCTATACTCCAGTTAAATGAAATAAAGAAATTCTATTCAGTGTGTTTCAAAGAGCTTCTCCTAATGTACATTCCTCTGCTGTTACTGGAGGCCTTTCTATCTTTTAACGACAGCCACAGATTGAAAACAGGAACAGTGAAAGACTCAGGCTATGTAATCATTCAATGAGAAAGATATCCCTGGAGGCCAGAACTACTACTGCATATATAAGCTTATGTTTTCCCTTGAAGATGTTCATAAAAATAATCTTTTGTGGGGAGTTATTTTTTTCTTGAGCTTTCCTAAGAGACTATTTAAAAGAAAACAGTGTTATGAATTACAGATTCCCGTGCAGCTCACAAAAGAAAAGAAAGAATCAATAACGCTGTCATCTAAAATGAAGACACAAAATATAAATCAGAGCATCCACTCTTGGACTATAATGTCCATTTATTTTAAGTCACATCGTAACATGCAAATTTTATTCTACAGAAAAAATGTTTCTTTTCCAAGCAAGACATGCCAAAAGTGTTTAGGTGCTTATCAATATAGTAATAATCATTCCCTGTGTAATGTGGTCTGTACTCGAGAGAAAACTCATGGAGCATGCCAAGTACTGTCATTGTACTGGGACTACAGTAAAAAAAAAAACAAGTGACCATTTAAATAGTGTTGCAACTTTAATAAGTAATTTCCCTGGGAACTACCAATGGTATCACTCTTAAAGGGTGCAGGTGTTCACCAGGCTGCAGTAATATTAAATATATACATGCATTGAGCTGCTGAAAGGAAGCAGAAATCCAAGCTGAACTGCACCAGAAATATTCCTCCTCATTCCCATGATGGTGATTAAATGATCCCACAGAAAGATTCCTGCACTTCCTCAAGGCAGGAACAAGGTTCCTATCTGGGAGGGTAATGTGTCTGTGCTGGAAGAAGGATCTTCTACGTCTCTTTTAGCGAGGTCTCACCTGCACTCAGAGGCTGAGCCTCTCTGAGCAGAGCAGAAGGCAAGGAGCAGGAGCAACCCTTTACAAGAGCTGGGAGCGTCCTTGGTTGTCCTGAACAAAGCTGTGGGCTAAGGCTGCAGTAGAGGTAATGAAGGGGGGAAGCACTGCTACTAGATCTTCTTTAAAAATGAAGGTAGCTAAAATAAGCTTTATTGAGGTCAAGTTAATGATAAAAAATACACAGCAGTAAGTGTAGCCTTCTCCTGCATTCCAAATGACCAGGATCCATTAGGTGCAATTGTAAACTGCTGGAGAAGGGAGCTGTAGAACATTTCTCTTCTCCTGTTTTTGATGCTGCATAAAAAAGAAGTGAAATTTTCCAGAATTTTGCCTTCCACATAAATATACTTTCCGTAGCTTTTCAGAAGCTATAAATAATTTACAGAATCAAAACAGCTTTTGCAGTTGTATTTGTGTACTTTTACTACAATGCACCCACCCTGTACCCACTGAAATTACTGTACTCAGTAATGGAAGCTGGAACTGGCTCTCAACTTGAAAAGGTTCTTAAATGTCAGGAAAAAAGATAAACTACTTGTGTTATTAGGTAGTATTTTAAAGAACAAGTGGAAGCCAAACAAACAACAAAAGACAGCAGTCCTATGTTTTAAACAGACCAGAACATATAACAGTTAACAAGGCCAGTGAAAGTGCTGTGCTTTTGGTTCTTTTTTCATATAGACAATTAGCAGAGGAAGGTTTACTGAAGCCCATGGAAACCATTTATACTTGCAGAATATGTTCAGATTGACCAAGTGTTCAATGTTAAGTGCAAACATTTCCTAAATTAGAGTTTTCTAGACAGCCACTCAAGTATAGCTTACCTGAGCTACACATCTTCATCTGAATATTAAAAATGTGACTCATAAACGTCCAAACCCACAGCATCTGTCTGAAACACATCAGCTGGAGAATTAGACAGAAGTTGGCCTACTGCCACATGATTTCTAACTGTGCACTGTGACTTACAGGTACCTTAGTGTCTGCAGTGTGAAAGGTATCATAATGAAAAATATGCTGTGGGAAGTAAGAGGCAGTGGTGCTGTAAGAAAACTATTTAGTGTCTAATTACTTTGTGTCAGATACAGCAAGCCACTTCTGTTTTTTCATCAGTCTGGGAACTACCCATTTCTGAGTGATGACAGTTGATTTATAGGGAAAAAGATACCATTGTGTGAAAAGTTCATGTGTCTTCAGTGCAAATAATTGGGCTTCCTGTTTCAGTTTCATCAACCACAATATAATTTGAAGTAGAAGGAGAAAACCCGGTAGAGTGATGAGTGAGCTGCCACATTGTTCTATTGAGTGCCATAGTCTGGTCTCAAAAAATACTGCATGTGATGACTCCGAAACAAATACACCTCATAATTTTCTCTGCTTTTCAATTTACCTGAGATGACAGCTGGTAAACTAAAGAAATAGATTTGCATTGTAGTGAACTGATCTTTATTGTCAGAGATACTGAGTTTGTCATTTTCTCTTCTTTACAGGTGCCATACTCCGAGCTGGGTGGAAAAACTTTAGTGATGGCAGTTTATGATTTTGATCGCTTCTCCAAACATGATATTATTGGGGAATATAAGGTTGCAATGAACACGGTGGACTTTGGCCATGTGACTGAGGAGTGGAGGGACTTGCAAAGCGCAGAAAAAGAGGAGGTAATAAAAATTATCTGCTTCTTTTTTTCAGGACACTTTTATTCTCAGCTGGAGAAACATTCAAACTAGCAACATTATTTTTGCCAAGACAGTCCCCATCTGTTATCAGCATTTCTCAGACTTCACCTGATAAATTTTGATAAGCATCTTTTCCAATACTCACTGAAAAGATGCATTCTCCTTTGCTAATCCTATTTTCAATCTTACTGATACTTTATGCAGCATATTAAGGGAAGTTTTTATGAGTTTGACTTTTTCTTGGATTGTTGCATTTACGGTACATGTAGTTTGTATTTTAATCATAAGAATAATTGCATTTAGGCTTTTTTGTGGCCTTAAATTCTGAATGTTTTCATCTCAAAGCATCTTACTGTGCATGAAAATAATGGTAGGTTTTCATTTAAATGATTTAAAATCTTATTGGACTGCTATGCAATAATATCCATTGAGTAGAATTGTGGATTTAACAAAGACCTTGAAAGGTGTGGCATCTCACTCAAATATTAATCACCTTTCATTTCTTTCCTCTCTGTGCCAACATACAGTACATCCATTATTTAAAAAGTGTAGTCCAGCATGTACACAAGACACTTTTTGGAAATATTTCACCATTACATTGTGTGTTCTGTGAGGGTTGTCATACTGGCACATCCACCTTTTTTACCTACTACAAGACTATTTTGTACTCAGTTTTTCATTTTTTTTTGTTTTGATTGCCCACTCTTAGTAATAAGAGTGCACAGCATGCTTCAGTTCTCTAGTGAAAGAAGAAGGAATCTGAATCTCCTCATTGTCTGATGTAGGTAACGAGCTGCTCTGGATTCAAACCATAGTTTCTGTAATTGAAAGGACAATATCTGAATGAAATCTTACTGTAATACAAGTGACAAAAAACTGGATATTGAATTAAGACTGTAAGTTATGGAAAATTGAGCAAATATATCATCTTGCCTTCTCAGAATTTCCAAAATGGTAGATTTCAGTCTTGCCATTTTGAGTGTTTGCTTTTAAGGACAGTATTTTCAAATGGATTTCTTCTACTACTTACTGATTTAAAGTCAGAGTTACATTGAGACTATTCTGCATGGTGACAATGTGTGGCTCCCTTATTACATGTGACATTGGTAACCATGCTACGGGATGTTTTTCTTCCAATCTTAGAGATAAAGATGAAATAGCAATTTGGAAAAGAAACCTTCAGCGAGAACCAAGAGAGTTACATCTGTCAGTGGTTTGGGGAGCTGTATTTCACAGAAAATATCATTCATATTTCCAGATTTGACTACTGCCAAGTACCTCACGACCTTCAAAGTTCCAGCCTCTTTGCTCAGCAGCAAAGATCCCAAGCAAATTCTGATAGATTTTATGCAGTAATTAGCAAGAGACAGGGCTGAGAAAGGTTCTTTTTTATAAACCTGTTATTGGTTAACACAGCAGACATTTCAGAATTCATAGCAGATATAGCTGTGACCAAGCGGTACTCTAGCTTCAGAATTAGCAAATACAGTACTACACACACAAAGACTAATATGACTTACATAGGGCAGACGTGTAGCAACTGAAACATGCATGTGTCTTGGTAGTGATCATATGGCAGCCTAGCTAACTGACTGTAAGAAAACACAATACAAATTGAATTAAAATCCTAAGCAACTGGAGTTCATGCAAAATCATGTGATAAATGAAATTATATTACCACAAAAAAATCTTCTGTAGACTATTCTACGTTTTATAGTTGCATAATGAATTCATACCTGACGAGTGCACCTAGATGTAATCTACATTATTTGAAGAATAACATGATATATTTTCTTTTTTGCCCTTACAACATTTAGTTAGGTTTTTGAGTTCTTAACAAGCTACTGCTAATTAGAATTCTGAATATGTTGGCAATTAAGTATCAGATACCAAAATATCCTTAATATCTTGATTATGATGCCAAAACAAGATTTTTGCCTAAGCACATCAGTGGCAAAGTCACCTTGAAAGAGCCATATAGGTGGCATCAGTCAAATGGAGTATAAAAATCTTATTTTCATTTCACTTGATGTAGAATTCTGTTGTTGACACCGTAGAATACACAATTTAATTAACTCTGTTATCACAGAGGGCAAAATCATTTTACGAGCTGTTACTCCTCTATTTGCTCATAAAGTTCCACTGTACTTTCCGTCTTTTTTTCTAAATGGGCTTGAAATTGATGGCAGAGGATGAAGATTTAATGAAATACTTGAAGCTCTACTTCTCAAAGCCCAGCCATTTGAATGCCATCTCTCTGATACTCCCTTCTCTTCTGGAAAGGGTCTTATTAATATATTTATGTTGGTGAAGCACTTGGAAGGTACAAGACTTCATGTAAGTATTTGTTATGGCTGAGAAGGGCTTTGTGAATGTATGATGGTGATTTATCTATTAGTCCTTCAGTCTCCTGCATCTGAATGCATGGGAGGGAAGAGTGGTAGATACTGAAAGATGAGTCACTTCTACCAAGTCTGACATATAATGTTTCGGGCACAGAGCATTAAAGAAACAGATGACAGGAGTTCTCTCCTCTGTGTCGTCTACCAGATGTCATTACCATTAACTTTATCTGAGTACAAACTACACCCAGTGTCTGTTTTCACTCCAGTACAGAAGGCCAGACAGACCTCTTCTTTGCTCACCGCAGCATGATTCACACTGAGAGTCATCTCTCGCGTACTTCAACTGATTTCACTTCAGCCATTTCTGTTATATTGGTACTTCAATTGAAAACCTGTTGTAGCAAACATTCAAAGAAATTTTGGTAAGTGGGGGAAGGAAGAACAGAAACAACTCTTTCTTTTGAAAGCAGTTGAGAAACAGAGCCTCCTTCCGTAAGGATAGAGATCTTCAAACTGACACTGTCTACTGTCAAGACTTCTGCAGACCTCTAATGACTGCCATCATGTTACTCCATGGACAGGAAAACCACTGCAGATAGATCACTTGATCATTTGGGAGGGAAGATTTAGATTGGATGGGGCCCTGGGCAGCCTCGTTTAGTATTAAATGTGGAGGTTGGTCGCCCTGCATGTGGCAGGGGGGTTGGAGATTCTTGATCCCTGAGGTCTCTTCCAGCCCTGGCCATTCTTTGATTCTGTGATTTGTTTCACAGTGGACTGTAATGGGAATGTTTTGTATGTGGCTTCTGAGGTGGAAATCTGCTGGAAAACATCAGCAAGGTGGGCAACAGCTTCTTTCCTATCTGATATACAAACCCAGTCAGAGAGATGCTACAATACTGCCTTGAAGATAGGTAAAATGGAGGCAATCTGCAGTTAGGAAGTGGAATACCACTTTTGTGAATCTTCACAGTTACACTATTCATATGGACTGTCCTCCTTGAAAGTAAAAGGAGATTGAAAGAAAGAGATGGAAAGGAGGGCATGTTTATTTCATCTTTTGTTAAGCTTCATAGAAGTTGAATACTGACAAAACTAGTAAGCTGGCTAACTTAGTGAATCCTGAGCACTGAAACTTGTAGAGTTAAGAGCAAAGGACTTTTTTACAAATGTCACTGTCAAATCAGTGCAGCAAATCACTGTCATTTTCTGTTATATCAGAGATGGATAGAAGATCTAATAGGCCTTTTCCAATCTCTAATAATAACACTTAGCTCTTGTACAGCTTTGCAGATATCATAATGCTTCACAAAAGGAAGTATTATTATCACTATGGAGATGCTGTCAGAATGTCAGACAAATTTTAAAATGAGAGGTCTCCTTTATTTAGCAGAATACTATATTTGATCGCTTTGTTTTCTGTATGGCACTCAAGTTTTCTCAAATTCACTTCAACTTTAAAATGTTATATTTAAAATGATACATTTAAGGTTTTTTAGTTTTCAAATTTTGTGGCAGAATTACATGCAGTAATTGCACAATGTTAAGTATAGACCAAGCACATCTGTCCTAAAGAGGAACTGAATTTTTTAGAGACAGAACAGGACAGAAGATCTTAATATGAGCGAAATGGCTTAAGTTTGAGAATAAGCAAGCCTGATGTGAAATCGTTCAGTAGTTAATTAGCTCTTTTTTCATCTTTACATTGAAGATGCTGAAATGCTATGATTTTATAGGTAAAACCACATGACTTAGTAGAGCAGCTGCAGTACTGTTTCAGGCTATTAGAATTCTGCATTTCTTTTATCACCTTCCGTGTTCAAACTGCTGACAACCCCACCGTATGCATTTGTTGAGTATCATGTTTCTTTACTCTCTCTGGAAAAGGCATCTAACTTTGGAGGTCAGAGACACCTTTTTTATATAACAAGAAGAATTGGCTTACCTGAAATCAAAAGGGATTCACCTCGGACTGTCTGACTCTATAGAAATTAAATTCAAATTCAGAGGGTGGAGTATAAGAAGCAGAAGTTTTGTGATAATGTTATGTTCTGCCTCTTGCTGGTGCCCATTGATTCAGGATCAGAATCTCAGAAAAATTTGCATGGCGTGATTGTTGGAAATGTGCATATTAGCATTTGACTTTCAAGCACGGAAAAGCATCTCGAGGTTAAACTGCTGACAAAATGTATCCTACACTTGCTGCTGTCCATTTTTTAATAATCCATACACAAAAAAATGATTTGAGACAAGATACATTCCCAGTGACGTTGCAGAAAGCTACAAAGTCAAAAGAAGGAACAGTGGACAACTCCCCAACACTACATCTTCATGTTACTGTTTTTTGGGTTTTTTAAAGTGCTTGAGTATAGGATATTTTTAAATGTATAATGGAGGAGAAAGAGTAGACCAACCAAGGAGTTTGAAAGCACTGGACTTGGATGTTAAACACAAAGTGGCATTTGGAAAGGAAGATTCTGGACAGCCTTTTAATAGGCTTTTCAGAAAGATACTAAGAGGGATCAAAATCATCAAAAGAATTCTTTTTACAAAGGCTAAAGTAAAATCTATGTTGCTTAGTTGCTGGAAGCATTCTGCTATGTAGCTGCAGGTGATTCATTCAGCTCGTTGATGTATCTGTCATTTGCATGGATTGAAGTATATTCTAAGTGAAAGGCCCCAGGGCATGAAGAGATGTTTTGGACTGAAGCTACAGAAGGAATACCAGGGAATTCAGCCATAACTTGCTGGGACTCCCACTCATACAACTATAATCTGGGAGGGACTATAAGCATGTGTTCAGAATCTACTGATTGGCATAAAAGGGCCACACAACATGCTGTAAATTGGGAATGTGCAAGCAGTAGCTTGTGGCTCACAAATGATTGCATGCATTGCAGCAAATAATTGCATGCATTTTGATACATTGGCTAAACACTGTGCTCTGAACAGCAAAGAATACACAGGCATGCTTTCCATTTTGATAAAGGCGTTTGAGAATAGATTTCAAGATTGCCAAAAAAAAATCACTGATTTATCTTTGAGATACCATTTTCAATTGATATAAATATATTACATGCAAATTTTCAAATAGAGTGTAGAAAGTTACGATCAGATATTCGACTCAAAAATCTGATCATGTCTCTTTACCAGACTTCCACAATCCTTCACAGTCACATCGTATTCATGCCATTGCTTTTGGGAGTATATTTTTAACAGTTATTGTCAAGCATGATACACAGGAAGAGTAAAATTTCATCAAAAATCTCTGATGAACAACTTGAGAGCTCTCTAAGAGTTGCAGCCATTGAACCAGCCAGATGGGTTAGTTTTACAAAAAAAAGGTCAAATATCCCTCTAGTTTTATGGCTTTGTTTCTTTTTTTTTTTTTTTTTTTTTTTTAATATTTTAAGAAAAATATTAAAAATTGAAAGGTTTTGTTACTTACATATTAATGATATCAGATATTGTACGAGGGCTGCTCTGAAAGTAATGCCTCCTGTTTTGTTATGTTGGCTCACAACATCAGAGGCAGATGCTGATGGTATAGCAGTAGAGCTGGAACCTTCCCACCAATATTCCATTATATTTTGTTGCTGTGTGACAGATGGCAGCAGAAGGCCAGTCTGACAGAATGGCATGTGACATGGAAGTGGATATGGAGCAAAGATGTGTCACTGAATTCCTTCATGTAGAAAAAATGGCACCCATTGACATTCACTAAGGCTTGATGAATGTTTGTGGAGACCAAATGGTGGATGTGAGCCCAGTGAGGTGGTGTGTAATGCATTTCAGCAGTGGCAACAGTGGGTCACCTCCACTGGTGCAGATTTTTAGGAGTGCAGTGTGCAGGCTCTTTTTCATCACTGGAAAAAATGCACAGCTAGTGGAGGTGAATGTGTTGAAAAACATTGTTTTGTAGTCGAGAATTCACTCAATCAAAATGTGTTGTAGTTTCCATGGAAGTATATAGGAGGCATTACTTTCACTGCAATTTATATACATATGTCCCAAGACAGTTCTCAACAAGATGGCAGCTTTGTCAGAAATAGGTTGAGGCCTAATTTGGGACGCTGCCCTCTGGCTGTTGTGCCTGCTTCAAACTAAGGGATCTTGGTTGCCAAAAGTACCCAATGTATTTTTGAAAAGGTTAAAAGACAAAGATTTAGGAATAGCAATCTGAGAAAGAAAAGGATTAGTCATCTTCATTTTTTTCATCAGGTCTCTCTAAACACCAATTTATACCATGTCAGGGATTACCATAAAAATCATTTAGCCTCTTTTCAGAGTCTGTTGTGTTTTGGTTTAGTTTAATAATGAGTTTAACTAGCATTTGAAGCACTGTGTGCTGTGACAGGAATTAGCACAAAATGCCCTTATTTTAGAGAAACCATTGTTAAAATCTAAGACAGTATTTTCAGTTTGGTAGTATTGGGCTTTTAGTGGTTTTATGTTAATATGTTTAAGAGACAGAATGATTTTAGGCACATGAATTTAGGATTTTTTTCTAGGTATTATTTATAGGCTAAATTGATAACATAGAGCAGTAACTCATTCCTACAGTTTCCTGTTCATATAATAAAACTAAGCCTTCTCCTAAAGGCTAAAGAAATTGTTCACCTTGGCTGATGTGGTGCTGTGCTGATGTAGTCCAGTTGAGGTTTTAATGCAATCAACCCCGTACTTCTTTCATCTTTATTTTCTTCAGGCATTCTACAGTTTATTCCTTAATTGTTATCATCACAACTATAGAAACACTCAGGACAAGAGGATTTAAATTGGATTCTATGAACCTTTTGATAGCAGAGTCTTTTTTTCTTGCTCTTGTCTAATTCAGTCTGGACAGAATGCTGTTGAACAAAATAATAACTTGCAGGAAAAAGAAAAAAAATCCTTTTCATAGAATATCTCTGTATTATGCGTTCTTACCTTATAGGTTAATGGAGAGCTGACATTTCCAGTTTTTAAGATCTTGCTCTCTGGCACATACAGACCGTTCTTTCTGAAGGGCTGATTATAGCTGGTCTTTCACTTTGTATCATACAGATCAAAGCAAATACTATTATTCCTGAATGTTCATAGGTAACTACGTCATACGTAAGATTTAAGGAAGGAAACAAGATGGATATAAATACCTTTTCCATGCCTTATCTAAGCATAAACACAATATTGGTGTTATATGATTCAATTTTTTAACCTCTGTCATCTCTAATTCTAATAGTGGGGAATTTTACTCCAAGAATGATAGTGCTGTCTGAAGATCATACCATTTCTCATTTCTCCTACATCTGTCTCTCTCCAGACTTTCAATCATTGGTCTCACAAAGGGAGAAAATCATCAAATCCTGAGTGATTTCTCAGTTTCTCATTCTTTTAGGCATTTTATTTTGACCTCTGCCATCGTTCTATACACCTGAATCAGTTACTAATTGAGCTGCACATTTTAGCCTCCAGAGTTTTAGTTTTTAGTATCAATGCTGACCAGAGATCAAGTCCTCTGAATCACTCCACCTCCTCACTTCTCGTCATCTTCTCACTCTGAGTTTCTGTGTAAGATGTAGACTTGAGGATAGAACAGAAATACATCTTTCTTTGATCTTTTGGATAGAACAAGAAAAGCTTTTGTGAAGACTTTAAAAGTTTCATAAGCAGCCTTTAATTGCCTAAACTGAGACTTCTTATTTCGCATGACTCTGACAGATGGATAGATGAGTACTGTAGCAGTTCTGTCCCTTCCACTGACAGCATTTCCAGAAAATGAATTGTTTGCTATGGAGTATCTTCACTGGTACAGAATTAATACTCCTGCTGTCTATGACAGAGCAGAATACAGCTTGTTTTGAGCTGCAGTCGTCGGTGTGCAGATGAAATTCAGTTCTTCTTGAACACACATGTGCTTCTGCACCCACTCTGTGTGTACTTTTGCTGGCCAATCACTAGATGAAGAGAAGTACCTGCAACTGAATTCAGTGACATGGAAGCCAAGGTAGTTTCCCTGTAGGTTATATCTGCAATTACATCTATAGAAATAGTGCCGAAGGCAGGAGTTTCCAAACTAGCAGAGAACAGAGTTAGAAGTTATTGCTGCTTCCACTGTCGTGGTAATGACAACTAAATTTGGGAACGCTAGTGCTTGTTTCAACTTGCAGCTGACCTTGAGTCAAATCTCATCTTTTTAGATAGACCTTCTCATAAAATGCACACCTAAATCACTCCCTAGAAGATTACTCTTTTGCTTTTGTGCCACCTGTGTAGAATGTGGCACTGCAATTTCTTACTGGTTTGGATGGAGCTAAGCAAAGCTCCTAGCTAGATCCTTAATGAAATTTAGACATTACTTAAACTTTTCCAGGTAATCCTCTCAAGTGCTGAGTTGTCTGGATCCCATTTATTTCACCTTTGCTTTTCTGGCTTCTTCCGTAACATCCAAAATAAACAGAAGGATCTCTGTTGATGAGTGGAATTCTGTCTTCAGAATTGGCAGCAGTTTATTGTCATATTGCCCTGAAATCTGCAGCTGATCACCCCTGTCTGTTAATGCCCAGCCCAGAATTAGATAACTGTGGACTATGCTGAATGTTTTCATTCATTCAGACTCTCACATTAATCAGTCAGGCAAAGCATTCATTTTCTGTGACATCTTAGAACAGGCGAGCTTTCTAGGAGAGGTGGGTCATTTGAATTAATTTAGATTGCTCTATGGGTGTTTTTCTTTTACTTTTGTACTTATTGTATATAATATAGCTGCAACTATTACAATTCAGTGACAAAGAATAAAAACTGTGGTTCTTCCACAGCATGTTTCTTTAAATAAAAAAAAAAGCATACCCTTTAAATCATTGAATCATTTAAAATCTCATTAAAGTTTCATAAAAGTTTGAGTCTTTCTTCAGAATATTTGTCTGTGCCACCAAACTTTTACTTCATTTTAATGGAGAACTGTATAATTTTAGTTTTATCCATTTGCCTAAAGAAAAAAAAAATGCAGACTTACTGTACTGAAAGTTACACCTTTTATATTTAAAAACATAAAATCCAAAAATAATTAATATTGCTTAATATGTGATCACTGCAAATGAGAACAGATTTTAATTAAGCTCTACTAGATTTAATGCAGCAATCATGTATGCCAGAATGACTGGAGAATACTTGGAATTCAGCTTTAGTGCTCAGCAACTGGCAAAAGTTCCTGCAAGCACAAACACTGGTCACATTAGGTAGGAATTTAAGACCTTGGATCTTTCCTGTTTATATCTTCCCTATCATGAAAACCAGCTGTTTTTACCAGCCTCAAGCACAATCACTACATATAAAACTGTGAATATTTCGTATATAAACACTGGTATATGCTCTTTAAATTCTTTTAACCCACCTGTTCAATGATTCCATGGATTTGTTGCCAGAAGACACCAGTATATGAGCTCTTACAACTCACTAAGAATGGCAGGCCTTTAAATCTGTTACGTTTCATTTGCATTAAGCCTAGACTAGCTAACATTAACATTTCCTTTCTGGGGGTAAAAAATAAAAATAAAAAATCTGTAATTTCGAATACCTTTATTTTGTTTAGAAATAGTACTATTTCCTATCAAATTGGATAGTTTTTCAAAATGAGATGAGTTTGTCGGCCCTAAATCTGGAGGACTTCTAAATCTTCAAGGAACACTTTAAAGAATTTAAAGAATCTCCTATAATCCCATTTAACCTAGGAAACAGGCTGTGTCTGCAGTGCAGAATTGTTACTTCTGTGCCATTTTGGGAGGGAGAGAGCACAAAGAAACCTTCTAACAAGCTAACAAGAAAGTTGGGTTTTTGTTTTGGAGCAAGGAGCTGGAAACCCTCTCATTCTCAATTTATAACATTTTGTCATGTCTACATGGCCATATACTGCAAACTCTGAAAGCTCAGACAACCTCCCCTTCACTATTATCTTGCATGGTTATATTGAAAATTCACCTACACACAGTCTCCCAGGACACATTTTGATATTATATAATTAGAATTTTGTGAAAATTCTACTAGAAAATTCTGCATGAGGTCTTGCTGGCAATGTCAGTAGTCAGTGTCATTGTCAATTGCTGTCAACAGGACAGTATTTGATATAGGCAGCTTTGCTGGAAAACTCTTAAAAGGTTCTACAAATCAGTAATGAAGAAAGACACCCCTAACAGCTTCTGCAGTTACTGTTTAAAATGCGTACTTTATTTCTTACATGGATATTTTTGGATTCTTCGTCAAGTCCTTGATATTTGTTTTGCCCTTTTTCAGTAAATTCAAGGCATTTAATCCATGATGCTTCCTCTTTCTGGATATACTTAAGTACTGCAATCAAGTCACCTTCAATCATCTTCTAAAAAAGCAGCAGAAATTCATCTTTTGTGTTTCATATGATCAGGCTCTTTCTTCAGTTTTCCTGTAAGAGTTGTGATTTTTCACATTCTTTCTGCTTCTCAAAATCTTATAACAATATGTACGCAAGAACTGTATGCAGCATTCAAGCTGATCTTGCCAGAAAAGGAAAGTCACCTGCTGCTTCTGCTCTTCTATTATTGACTCTTTTGCATAGCATTGCATTTGCAGTTCATGGCATGCAGCTTACGACTCTAAGAGCGCAGCAGGAAACACTGCCCTCTAAGATATATTTCTTGATTCAGTAGATAATCAGAAATTATCTACTGAAGTTCTTTTTCCTAGGATGTCCAGTGTTTGTTTGTGTCTGTATATGATGTGATGTGTGTGGCTGGTTCTTAGTAACTCAGCTGACTGAGTGATTTAGCCTTTTTCTGTGAACAACCTATTGCATTATTATTTACCATTATGGTAATTCTTTGTCATATGGTATGGAATATCCCTTCGCCCAGTTTAAGACAGCTGTCCCAATTCTTTTACCTCCCAGCTCCTTGGGCCCCTCACTGCAAATGTGTTATCACATATCAGTGTGTTGTCAACATTGTTTTTCTCCTAGAACCAAAAACATAGCATCATATCAGGCAATCTAAAGAAAATAATCTTAGCTGAAAATAAGAAATCCCTCATCAGTCAAATCTGCAATCTAATCACAGAATGAATCTGGTTTTATTCAAATAGCCCCAGTTTCCTCATGTGGCTTCACATTCATTATATTCCATATCATTTAAACCATCATTAAAGCAAACTTTTATGAGCCTTTCACTGTCTTATCTAGGTTTGATAAAAGGCGAATAGCTGATAGAGAGCACCTGCATCCCATTTAGCCTTTTTTTTCCCTTTTTTCTTTTTCTTTTTTTTTTCTTTTTTCTTTTTTTTTTTTTTTGAGTAAGAGTGGCATAACATTAGCACTGTTCCAATCCTCTGGAATTTCCCTTATGGCTTGAGATTTATTAAAAATGAACATCATTGAGCCAGAGATCTCATGATAAGTACAGTCTTCTTTCCTAGATTTTTGTAGATGACTGTGGTGACCTCTTTTTTTTTATTGAAGAGATTAATGAAATTCAGTGTGTGGTACTGATTGCTACAACGACCTTTGATGAGCTGCCTTGTCTTCCTAAAGAATGTGTTAAGAGAGTGCATTTTTCAAAGTGAAGTAGTCAGAGGAAACAGAGTAATAAAAAAGGCTTTTACCTGTACGTATTAATCCAAAAACTTGAATATATTTCAGCAGCTTTGTAAATGTATATTCTTGAATGCTTGGTATAAGAAGTGGATAGGAGCCAGGTCAGGGTAAGTCAATAGATTTGAATACACATATTTCTGACTGGAGCACAACTTTTTACCAAACTGAAGTCCAAACTCATAATTCACGGGGTGTGCACTAGTTTCTTCATTTCAGTTGGATCCAAAGACAAAAATATTGAAGTCATCTTGAAAGAGTGTGTTACGTACTTCCAACTTCGCTGGAATGAGAAAGCACTACAGAAAGAGCGCTTTTGAGGGTTTCCAGCTTGCCTTTTCTCCAGCTGTGTATTCTTTGTCTCGTATTTGTTGGAAGTTTAGAAGCTCTGGAAAAATCTTCAGTTCAAAAATTAGAAAAATAGGGTCATGTAAGAAAACTTTTCAAAGGGAAAACAGTGATACAGAGTGAAGGCACAGAACTGTAATACTTGCTGCTCTGGAAGCTGGAATGTGTGATAAGGCAGCTTCTGTTTAATGAAAATCAATGGCTGGATGAGAACAGAAACATTTTCTTGCCCTGTTTAAGGAAACTTTTACATATGTGTAATGTTCTTGCATGCTCTCTTTAGCCTGCTGCTTGCTAACCTGAAGGTTTCTAGTTTCCAAACAACCACATCATGTACTGCCTCTTGTCTAATTGGGAATATAGGAGATTTTGAAGGCAGCAGCTGTATTGTGTCGGGTCTATGATTTGGGGTCATGGAAGAGAACTGGAAGTAGTACCAGAGGATATAATGGGGCAACATGAAAACTGAATGGTGTTACAGAAAGCAAGAAGTGAGAGCATATGTCCACAAGAGATGAATGAACTAGGCTGCATCAATGTCACTGCAAAAGGAGCCACTTATTTATTATTATAGCCGTGAATGATGCAAGGCCATTTTGTCGTGGGAGTTCTTTCCAGAGGAAAGGGGAAAGGATGTGTTGCTATGAAGGTAATCCACAGACTCCTGTGAGGTTCTCTTTGTGGTTCTTGCAGATCACTGATGGAGAAATAGAAATTTACTGTGTATCTTCAGTAATGGAATCTCTGAATTCACATGATAGTCTTTAAAAGAAGGTGCTGGATTTCAGCAGAATTTACCAGCAGCCATAGAGAATTTATTGTGTTATGCCACTCACTCCTACTTACTAATTTGTTAAATCTGTCTGTTCTGTCTTGTCATTAACTGAAAATGTATGATCGTTTTAGCAAGGACTTTGTAGATTGCAGGTTTTTGGTGTAGCACTGTGTACAGTGCAACTCTGGTCCTGACCAAAATCTGCATGTGTTACTTTAAGGCGGAAAAGTAAACTCATACAAAGATGCTATTGTGGATACAAGTAAAAAGTCTGTAATTGATGTGATTCTTATTTAGAGTTCTCTGCTGCTTACTAATCCCATGGGGTTTTTTCCAGTGTAGGCTGTAATTTCAACCCATAGTCTAAAGTTTTTGAGTCAACTGCTTTTGTAAACAAGTTACAAGTTTCTTGCTAGTGGAAACTGCACTAACGAAGCATTACAATGCCCATACTTACTTCAAGTGATGTCTTCAAATCATGCACTGTACTGTGACTTCCTGTGTCCTGTCACAAGATGACAAGGATGTTCTGTAGAGTGATTGCAATGCACATGTAATTTTCTGTTAATTATGGAAGAGCTTTGTGATTTGACTTTTTATGGTGTGTGATAAGCCAAAAACCACCTTTCAACTGTATCTCATTTCCTTTCAGTGTTGTACTTAGACGACTCACTAGAAGGCTAGCCTCGTGACATGCTATAGTTAATAAGTTTTCCATGCTGTCAAAAGTAATAATATTAATGTGCCATTCAGTTAAATTAATTTTGTTTTGCGCGCTGGCTTGCATAAACGTGAGTGACATTTAGAAATATGATCAGGCAACAGCTGAGGAGAAGCCAAGTGGCAAAACGCAGCAAGATGCAATAGTGAAAGCAGAGCAGCCAGCTGCAATCATTTGTGGGTAGGCTGCGAGTTACACTCAGACATCATAGGCTGGTTTTTAGTATTTGCTTGGTTTTACTCATTCCTCCCTTTCTTGTTTATTGAAGAAATTACTTTTTGTCTTCTTTACTTAAGAACTCAGTATATCTGGTAACATAGTCTCTCATTTGTAAGTGAAAGGGTGTGTTTCTGCTAATCTGATTTCAAGTGCCTTTAGACACAGCTTTTCTCATTTGGGAAGATGGCAGCTGATTGTAATGCTTTTAAACTGTTGACCATAAAGTATCATTTTCTACTACATTTTCTACTTTTCTCCTCAGTTTTTTCTGCTTTTTGGAAGCAGCAGTGGAAGTGCTTTCTCTAAACAGTTAAAAATGTATTGAAGAGAACTAGAAGAGAGAAGCTGGCAGAACCTGACTTGTTAATTTTTTAATAACATTGACTGGTTCATATAATTACCCAAGTTGCTTTCAAGCCAGATTTATCATTGTATTGGAGACTATTACATAACAAGGGCATGTAGCAGAAAAACAATGTACTACGAGATATATAGATAGAGACAGAAAGGCAGAGATCTATGAAGAATCTCTATATCAAGTAGTGCTGTTTGGGGGGGGGGGGGGGGAGGGGGGGAAGGGGAAAAAAAGGATTCTCTTTATTCCCATTGGAAGGAAGGCTTGTTTGTTCCATATAAGTAAAGGTAAAAATAGTGCTGTTGTATGAAAGTTGTATGACAGAGGAGTCAGAGAGTAGAACTGTAGTAGGGAAAGGAATATGCAATTAAAACTGTTTCTCTTGGCTCTTCCACACTCCCAGTGTATACTGTGACTGTATCCCTACAGATACCACCTCCTGATACCTTTAATAAATTCACTTCATTTGAAAGAATGTTCCCTGTCTGCTCTAAAAATCCCTTTTAAAACTTACCTCCTGGACCTTTGCTTCTATTTCTGTTCACTGTTCACCTAGCATCAGCCTCCTTTACATCTCTTCTTTAGACCATTGTCTCTGCTAATCCCTTTTTTAACAGCATTCAAAGCAAGCCCTTTGGATCCTTGCCTCAAGAACCTTCTGTTTCTTTGAGGTCTCCTGCTGTAACCTATTTGGCTTGGTTTTGCTTCTTAATTTACTTGCTATGTGGCTTGTAACTTAACACTTGCATTAACATGAGCTTCATTTTATGGCCAAGTTTGCACATTTGAAGAGGGTATAACCCATGAAAGCATTTCTGAAATAACATGAGTAAAAACAAACAGGAGAAATCTTTGATCACAAATATTACACTTCCATTTTGGAAGACAGGTGGGTAATTCCTGCAAACAAAGACTGATCCTTGAATGAGGAGGCACACTGCAAGGCACTTGTCTGATCATATTTGTATTATGCTAAAATATCTTCTTCAAAAGTGCAGTAGGTGCAGTCATAAAGAGAGTTCTTCTCTGTCTCTCTGTCTCCAGAGGCATTTTGCACCTGTTTATTTCCAGCTGTATAACTGTGTGGCTGCTCTATTCATGGGCATGAAATCCTTTTAGACAGCAGGGGAATTATTCTGCTCATCCGATTAATGGTTTAGTTGTTAAAATCCTTAAGTTTGTACTGACGGTGTTTATAGTTAACATTTCACAAGTCTGAAATATCTGTTTCTGTAATCAGACATTTGCCTGAAAAGGCTGGCAAGAATTCTGCCCTTCCTGTTCACTCTCAGCACTTTATCCCTACACTTGCTTATTCATTTTGGGTATGGTGGTACTCTGAGTGCATCCATACTCATGTGAGAATCTCAGGAAGTGCTGTAATAATGGGCTGACAGATTAGCTCCAGCTTTTGTTTCTCTTTCCGGTTCTCCTTTTGCTTTCCCCGTTTCACGTCTATTTCTAGCCTATTTCTGCACTTGGGATTTTATATCCATTTTGCTCACTTCACAATCCTTTGCCTAATTAGTTTGATATCATTGGGTCATCAGTTCCTAACTCTCCCCACTTGCTCTTATGGCAGCTGTTGTGAGGGCCAGTCCAAGCATTTCTGCATCTGTGGGGGTCTGCTACTGTTATTAGTACGATATCTTTGTGATCAAATGCATTCACAGTTTATTTGCCAAGGCAAAGAATTCGTTGGATTTGAGATCTCGTTATAGCAACAGAATAGCAATGGCCTCAAAACTGCCCAAAGCCCAAAGATGTGGGAATTACAATTAGAGGTTCTGTCATTACTATTTACCCAGGTTTCCTAAATTTTAAAGGAGCTAATTTAGCTTATAATCCACATTTGTGCTGTCCCTGTTTTCTCCACAGAGTTTTAAAACATTTTGATTGGTATGAAAACTGTATAATGAGCCCTGTTAGCTTGGTATTGCAAATATTGATTAGTGGGAGATTGTATTTTGGGTCTTCACTGAAAACCACATTCTATTGTGCTTCTCTCCAGCAAATATCTACAATCAGAACTGGGTATTGAATTTGGAAACCCATTGCGCTGTGTTTATATCCTTCCTTCCACTGACTATTTTGGAGTTGTAGATCCAATTAGGAAAAAAAACATATGACGCTGTGGCTTGTTACTTGGTATTGTTTTACCAAGAGAGCTGTGAGCATCAACTTCCTCATAATATCTTACACAAAAATGTGGAGATTGCTTATATTAAGAAGATAGATATCACTGTTAGAGATTCTGCAGTGTGGATGAGAGTAAACTGCATAAATAGCATTTTTCTCAGTAGCTCATTAGGAAAGTGTGCTGTCAAGGCAAAAATGACTACTGACAAATACAAGAAGAAACGTAAGACAAGCAGGAGACATTCAGAATCTTCTCTAAAAAGACCAGCTTCTCAACAGGCCCTGAAATAGCCTTTTCTAAGCTAAAGAACTGTTATCAGCGCTATGTCATTTATGTTCTGCTTCATTGCATCCTCTTTAAATGGAATGAAGTTATGCAGTTGCTTAGATGGAGAGACTCTATTGATTGGTGTTTAGGCATTATACATGAATAGGTTAATGCCTGTGAACCTCCCAGTTGGAAGTTTCTAACACTAACTTACCGTTTCCATCAGAGATCAAAGTAATTTGCTAACATAAATTATTTATACGTAGGGCTGAAAGAAATTCATAATAACAATAAGGCACCTCCATGAGATAATCACCATACCAGAAGCACTCATCTGTACCTCATAGCCCTGCAGGGGTTTGTAATTATCTCCTGCAAACCACACCTCTAGTGACTGCTTTCTGTTGCTTCATTACAATGCTGCAACTTGCAGTACTTTGCCTGACAAATATCTTTAAAATTATATTAAAAAAAAAAAAACCCAAAAAACAGCTTAGGACTAAAAAAACATGTGGTAGCAAAGCAAAAAGGAAAATGTTGAAAAAAAAATCAAGAATTGCAGTTATTACAGATTTTAGTGACAGCCAAAAAAACTGCTACATTTAAGCAGGTGCCTGTGCTTTCTCTTCAAGTTATTCACTGGAATGAGCCCATCATTTGCTGTCATTTCTCTTGCTTGCTCGTGATCTATGAAAAACTCTGTTTACATTGTTCTGTTTTCTTTTCTATGTTTTGTGCAGCTAAAATTACTTTAAAAGAGGCTAAAAATGCATTAAATACTCTCCTAAGAACATTCTCCTGTGTAGACAATTGCAGAATTTGCACAAAGCATGACCTGATCATAGATGGAGAAAAGCCAGTGACAGGTGATGGTCTTCATGGTAGTAACTGTTTGTAAAATATCTCCTCTGGACTCTACTCAGGCATTCAGCTTGGAAAAAATACAATCCTTATACAATTTTAACAAATATTAACAGTCCTAACACTTACCAATCTCTACGCCAATGCAAAAGTACAAAAAAAAAAAAAAAGAAAAACAAAAACCCAGCCCTTAAATTAGACCAATTAAAAACATAGCATAAATATAGAAATTCCTTCAAAATAAATGCTTTGGTATTGTGTCAGTGGCACAGTACATTTCAGAAGAATGTACATTTCTGTGCTACAACCAATGCACTGCCCAGTGAATGTAGGAGTGAGGGCAGAGCCCTTCAGTGTCAGTTGATACGTGAGCACAAAGGTGTTTGAGATGGTGGAGCTAAGATGAGCTTTCAGATATCCCGTGTCAGTCAGGGGCTAATGAATCAGCCAGGCTAATTTAAACCAAGTCTACCATGTAATGGAAAAGGAATGCAAAGAACACAAGGTGGCTGGGTGAGCTGTGATCATGATAACACAAATCAATAAGCAATTGATTTCTTCCATTCTGAACAAGCTGGAAGTGATAGATCAACTTCACCATTTGCCCAGCCAACAGTGCTTCCCAAACTGAATGTCAGAAGAGTGGAAGCATGCTTTGCTATCACCCCATCATTACATGCTCAGAGCAGATTGCAAAGCTGAAATCCGTAGTTCCAGGATAAGAATATGAGTTGAGATTTATAGCAGCTTGTTGAGACAGACAGGAATAGTGAGTCCCTTCATAAAAATATAGTTCATGCAGTGAAAGACATTCTGGGTTATTTCAGGTATGAGTTAAAAACCTAATTTTTTTTACATCGGGATCTCTTCTTTTGAAGAAAATCACATCACTGTGGCCCTCCTCAGCCACATCAAGGTGTCTGAGATACCCCTTCCAGTATCCTCAGTTGAGTCTGAAGAATTGTAATCTACTTCATTGTTCCTCATGCAGAAACTGTGTCTTATCTTTCATCATTCATGCTGCTTTGTTTTTGGAATCCTTCCCAGTCATCCAGTACCCTTTTTGAGGTGGTGGAATACCATAACCAGATCAATTTCCAAGATGTGGGCATGTGTATTCGACAGTATTTAATGTGTGATACATACATTTAACATCATGAGCTGTTTTGTTCTACTCCATCTGATCATTTCCTAATTGCACACACTTTTGTGTTTGTTCCATATGTTTTCTCACCATGGTGTTCATTGAGCTGGTTTTTTGCAGGGAACAATCTTTTACAGTTGCAAGGTCTCATCCCCAACTTGTAATAATCGGTTCAGAATCCATCACTTTATAGGGATTGCATTAAGTTTTTGGAAATCAAAAGGAACAATAACCTCATCATGCTGAGAAGTTTTTAAGATATAAGATTGCAGTCCTTCAGCAAGAACAGCATAAGCAGATTGTTGTGTCCCCAAGGAAGACTTCCCAGACAGACCTTTGCACCTTTTTGGCATGGGAGGTAGATATAAACTTTGAAGTATAGCTGATAATCTCACATGCATTCTTCAGATAGATGTATTGTAGACATTTATTCAAACCTGGACAAAAAGTGGGTTTTTTTTTTGTTTAGTGTTTAAGAGCTGTTGAGAGAAGAATGTAAGGAGAGCACAAAAATAGAATATATGCTTGCTGTTCAGTAAGGATTTGATTTTCAAAAATGCTCATGCAGACAGAGATGCTTAGATACTTATATTACACAAATTGAAACAAAAGCTTTTAAGATTGCATATGTGCTTTATTGTCAATAGAAAGTACTTGTAAAAGCAGATGTCTTGTATTTGTATAGGTAGACATCTATGTCTAACTGCTATTGATGCTGAAAATGTGGCTTACTGCATAAAGTTAAAAGTCTCATAAATCACTAGGAAGCTTGAACTCCCTTTAGAAACTGGAAAAAAATAATGTCTTGGTTAATATTAAAGAGCAAACAGTATCTGTGGGAGTCTGATTGTCTGAGGTGAAGTGGTGGGCAGTGTAACTTGCTTTGCAGCCAGCACATCTTGTCACTAGGGCCCGTACAAACAGGCAAACTCTAGTTATTACAACAGTCCTGAGGCTATCAAGTATTCAAACTGAGTATCTTGTGGCAGATATAGAATCTGTTGTTAATTTGAATGTTCTGTTTTACAACAGGGATTTGAAATGTAATCCTGTTAATTTTCCGTGGGGTTTTTAAAACTACATTTTTTAAAGATTCAAAATGATTTAAAAAGGATAACACTATGCCTTGCTTGCTTTCACAGCAAGAAAAGCTGGGTGATATCTGCTTCTCCCTCCGTTATGTGCCTACTGCCGGAAAGCTGACTGTTGTCATTCTGGAGGCAAAGAACCTGAAGAAGATGGATGTCGGTGGTCTGTCAGGTACATGCATGAAAATCTGCTTGCAGAATTTTTCAGGATCATAAGGCAGAAAAACAACTTATTTTCCATTGGAGAGCTCTTTGTTGAGAGAGTAAGGGCTCCTGTTTGCTGTCTGAAAAATGCATTCTGTGTTTTCTGAATCTTAGGGCATGACTGAGTATATCAGAACTCATTCTAGCTTAAAAAAGAGAAATTTCATTATACAGTACATTCCAGTCCAAGACTAGGTGAAAAGTTAAACAGTCAGATAATTCTCTCTATACTTTCATTCTTTCCTGTTACCTGGAGATCAATATGGACTATTCGAGCAAGAGGAAAAACAAACCCTGACTACTATTCCTATTGTCTGTTTAATCTCATAAAATGTGAACATTTCCCTACAGTGTTACTGATAACACATAATAGGCAAACTCATCACAGGTCACTGCTGAATATTGGTTGAGGTGCTAGGATAATTGTTTCTGCATTTGAAGGGCGTAGATGTGATTGCTCCCTTGAGCAGATCTGGGAGTGTTCTGCATTAATATGTACAGCAGCAATCACAGTGACAGTCCTGCTCTTCTGAGAGTCAATGAGGTTGCTACCTCCCACCTACAGATGGTCCTTGCAGCCTTTCCTCATCTTATGATGACACACAGGCAGTGAGTGGGATGATATATGCCATCCCCAGGGGAGGCTGCCGTCAACTCGGGGCACTGGGGCTGTGTCCTGGGTCCTACTGGAGCTCTGTGTAGGCTTCTGCTCTCCGCTGTGTCTGGAATTCTTGGACACAGGTTACTGACTGAATTGCCAATTAACTGAGATCAAATTAAATAACAAGATGCTTCGTAAGGAGAGGTATTTAGAAGAAAAGTTTATTTTATATACCTTCTGTTAAAAAGACACAGTTTTTACAGACCACTGAGAGTGAGGATACTTCTATCACAGCTCTAGAACTGAACGCTTTTACAGCTGTCATTAACACACAGCTGATGTACTTGTTCATCTTGAAGTAGCAAGTGACGAACAGAATGGTAAAGTGTTTGGCTTTCATTTTCTCATAGTCTTAGCACAAGGTAAGAGGTAAATCTAAAGCATACATAGGCATAGAGGCCTGCTCACAGTAAGCCTTTAGGTTTCATTTACCACCTTTGATGAACAGTAACATGAGGCCTTCACAAAGTGAAAGGAGATGAGATCTCTTACTAGAAACTTTTCCTTTATTCTACCTGTTTCTGAAGTTTTCTGCTGTACCGCAGTAGACATCAGAAAGACAAGAAAATATTGTAGTTGTTCCTGAATCAAATCTAACTTTTTGAACACCCATTCTAAAATGTGAATACACTAATATTTGTTTCTTTCATGCTTACACTGAACAGATTTCAAATTAAAATTTTTCAGCACTTTTCTAATTGTTTCCTAATGAAAAATTACATCCTCATAGTGATTTTTTCTTTTTCACTGAAGCAGAGATCTGAGAGTCAAAGCATGTATATTCTTTTCCAAAATTTGAAAGAAGTGTGATGGATAATGGCTTCAAAACTCATAAGAAAGGATCAAGGGAAGTGCTAATGAGCTGAAAACCTTCTACAAACTTCTGATGAAAAACATAATGCACTGTGTTGGAAATAACCATGAGGAAATGAATGTGCTATATGCTGAAGCACCGAAACAGAGTAAAGGACATACAGATGCATTTCTGGGGAATTACAGATTTTGTTCTCCTTTGTAGGGCCATACCACACTTGAAACACTGTGTTCTCTCAGAGACAAACAAACCCAATAGGATACCGTGGTTGTAGTAGGAATTCAGAAGTCCCTGACAGTGATAAACAGCAGCTAGTATGGTATTCCTGAGGCAGTAATTACAGATGGCTTAAAATGGATCCAGTATCTTTCATTAGGGAATTTATCTTTTGAATAAATTATGCAGAAGTAACTATTAAAATCCAGCTGAGATTCTGTTGTCATTATTCACACTAAATAATACCTGCTTTCAGAGTGTGGTACTGTTAAGTGCTAGTGAAGGTGACAGGATTTTATCTCAATTAGGGAACACTTTCCCTACTACTTTGTTATTTTCTCTAGACACTAAAATTGCTTTTCGTTTTGCAAAACTGAGAGTTTTGCATTGCAATGGAGGTGGGAAAATGCTAACAATCAAATGCTATCTCAGTCTGAATGCTACTTATATGCTCAACAGCACTTACTGTCACCAAAGGAAGACCATTAGCAAGAGGGGAAAATTATGTAGGTGTCACAGCTGGAAAAAAATAAATTAGAACTTTCACAAAAATTGCCAAAAAGTCTCTCACTGTTGAGGTTAGCATGTTTAGAGCTTAGGTTCCTTTCTGTTATTCTCTCTTGTTTTGGAGAAGATACTGGAAAAGCAGAAAATAGGCAATTGGAAATGGCTCCTCTTTCTCTTGCATCATTTTTGCCTTTCAGTGGAGTTTATCCGCATTTCATGAAGGAGGAGCAAGGCCCTGGCTTCTGCAGGAGGTCTGCCAAGCATTCACAGCAAACAGCAGGCAGCTCTGCAGTTTCCTTCTGGCTGCTGCCCTGAACATCTTGAGTATTACTGCTTCTACTGAATATCTGCTTTGCTCTTCAGTGATGGGGAAAACTTTAGCAATTGTGTATCTGTTGTCCCAGTACGAAGAGCAAGTCAGTCACTGTGGCTCAGCAGTCTTCTGAACTCCTTTTTAATAATTCATCAAAAATTGGAGTGCATCCATAACTGTGGTCAGTCGTACTTTAAAATATGCTTGATTTTCAAACATATTTATTTGTACTGTGTAGAAATAGAGCACAGTTAATAAAGTACCTATACTGATTATGAAACAAAGTAGCTCTCTTAGCTACTTTGTTCTACTGTCAATAGCTTAATGCCACTAGTCAATCTGTGTGTCCAATTGAATGGTTATTACAATTGCAGAGAAAGTCTTTCATCTCCAACATTTTGGACAGTCAAAAGCCAGGCATAAATTACTTTAGATAGACAATAAAAGACAACAAACTAATCATCAACTTTATTAGACTCCCTGTAACAAAACCAGATCACCCATCTGAGCAATCAACTCCCAGGTCTTAAACTTAATTGCAACGTCAAGCTGTGGCTAAAGCAAACCTTGGCTTAAGCACTGGAACTGTTCATCCTGAGCTCATCAAGTCACCACGACAAGTGGAAATTATTACTTCTGGTTAGTGAGGGCCTCTGGCAAACAATTATGCATGTTTTAAAACCACATTTTAATTATTTAAATTATATTCAAATGCATTTTAAATGAATCTGACATCTGGCAGGTGAAATGTAGGAATGTTAACTATAAGGAGGTCATTTTTATTTGAATTTGGTAAACTGGAGTTACATGGAATTATAGGCCATACTTCACCCCAAATGACTAAGAGACCTAGAAGCTTCTGTCTTACTGAAAATCAAGGGAACTCAGACTCTCAAGTCACTGTGTTTGTTTTTTTAATTGCCTTTAGATGATGTAGAAGATTTTAAAACCAGCTTGCAGTTTAATCTCTCCAGAAAGTCCATAAAGACACAGTCCAACTAATTCCTCTACAAGGGCACAATGCATCTCATCAGTGCCTTTCAGTTCACAAAGGCTGTCTATGAATTATGGTACATTATTCAGGTTTACATTCTTTTCTGCTCCAGAAAGAGAAGAAATTATCTGCAGCTCCCCTGTGATATATTCATTTAAATCAGGGGTAGTGATTTCAGTTACTAATTTAAATAAGTATAAAGCTTTTATCTGAAGTCATTTTAATCTTGTGTTTGGTTTTGTTGGGTTTTTTTTCTTATTTTCTAAAGAAAAAGATTCTGGTTAAACCCTTAGCACATCTGACTAGCAGATAAGTGCAATAAATACAGTGCTATTTATTACACAGAAGGATTCCCAATACCAACACACATTCATGTAGGCAGTTCTGTAGATTTCAGTGTGTTTAGCTGTAGCTGGCATTTATGTTCATTTTTGTTCCTGACACAAAATAAAAGCTTTCAGCTCAATTTCCAGCAGCTTTCCCTGCTTTGACTGAACCAATCTTTGAAATAAATTACCTGAAATGAGTGCTGGCACCTGAACAGACTGTTGTTATGGCTTTTTAGCTACCCAGGCCCTTTGGCTTAAATGCCTTTTCTTACGAAGTTCAGTGACTATGTATTAATGACAAAAAAAGTTTTATTTCCAAAAAGTGTCATCTCTTAGTAGCTGATAATAATTTCAAGCTTTAATGTATCTTATCTTCTTTCTGGGATTCATTTCAACGAGGTTCTTTTCTTCTTAAAAACTTGGAAAGATACGGCATTATTGTCTTACGTGTTATTTTAGTATGCTTAGATTTTAGTCATTCTAATTACTGCAAATGTATCCTAGTAGGAAGCTTTTTGCTTCCCTTATCTTCTTTGCCCTGCTGCCTCTCGCCATCCCCAAGGTCAAATGGAGGTTACTGATGGAGATGAGGACCCAATTAGAAAAGTCTCAGCTAGCACTTAGGAATTGTCATAGCACAGTTCACAGATTATATAAACCCCTAAACTGTATCCACTTATGCCAAATAGATGTTTAGGAAGAAATGCAAAGGCTGTGATTGGATCCATGTGATCTTCCTTCTGCAGGAAGCTGCAGATAGAGCCACAGCAGAAAAAGCAGCCTGTAATCCAGTCCATCGTGTGTGAAAGCTAATCTCAATATTTATGAGCTATAAATAGAAAATACATAGTTCCTCTTTGTATCTGTCATGGAAATATTATAAATCAGAGCCATCTCAGGGGACCAAATGGTACTACATCAGAATAAAGCTGGGTTTCTACACTTATGCATTTATTTTAAATACTGCATTCAAATTCAAAAGGCTTTGAATGTCTTATAGCAGATTTGAAAAATAAAAATATTGTTTAGAGGCTGTCTTTGAAGACAGAGTAAAGGCTCATGAATTATGCAGGCAGAGCATTCACTTTAATAACTTCATTAAAACGTAAGAAAGCTTAAAAGCTATCTAACACGAATATAATATTATGGGAAGAGAAATACTCTATTAGTGCCATGGCATTTCTATAATCCATATTGTAACATGATTCTCTGAGTATTAGGGGAGAGGAAAAGAATGTTAATAAAAGACAAAAATAAAAAACAAACAGCACCACAACAGATGCATTTGCAGCTAGTCTAATCCAAAAGAATCCAGCAGAGATCAGTACCAACAAACATGTTATGATGTCTACTTACAGTGGGGATTTCTATAGCATCTAGTGTCTCAATATCTCTACTAGAATACAGCGACTGGCAGATCTTCCAGCAGTAGGTGGCTGCAACAATACATCTCTCTAACGCTTGCAGAACAGTCGCACAGCATCACAGTGAATTCTCTTTGGGTTTCAGCAGTGACAAAAGGATCATTCTCTGCCATATTAGACTCTTTCTCTCCTACCCAGAGCGACGTTCCTCTTGGTGACATTTTCTCTAAGTCTGGGCAGCAGCAAGAGCAGGGGATCTTGTCTAAAACGGTTCTGTTTCAGTGGGCAAATAAAGACTTGATGAGTTGTTTCTTGTAATCGCAACTCAGACCTTTGACATCAGATCGCCTGAAGTGATGAGCTGAAAAGATAGTTTCAATATCAAAAGACAGTAAAAACTACAACATCTCCATCATAGAAGACATGTTAATGGATACATTAATGGATAAATTAACTCCCATATTTCAGTGTATTTTGCAGGTTCTTATAAAGAATGTGCTAATTAATTGTCCATTTTGGAGCAAGTAGACAATTTCCACTGAATTGTTTGCTACAGGCTATTTCACACAATAATATATTGTATTAGATGAACCATCAACTGCAGCAGTTCCTACAAAGAAGCAACGTCAAATTGTTCACCTTTTTTTTTCCTTTTATGTCTCAAATGAAGAAAAAGAGATTATGCTGATTATCACTGAAGCTGTACAAAACCTGTAGGCATTGCTCTGAAAAGCCTTACTAATCTTAGGACAAACGCCGTGCCACAAAAGTGCCTGGGTTCAGGAGGTGTTTGAACAGCTTCTTCATTTTAGAAAGGACAGAAAGATTATTGTATATGTATCTCCTTAATCATTCACCCTGACCAAAGGTACAGGAGATCAGCATGCAGCTGTGATGACTGTTACCCACTGGGCAGAATTTTCTAGCACTGCTATTGATTCTCTTACCCCATTCCTTGAAATAGAAGGACTGGAATCTTCTTACTCTTTTATTTGAATATGCACATCTAAATGATGCATTGTGTGTGTGTGTGTGTGCGCGCGCGTGTGCTTCTTTCTGGTTATAGTATGTTTGTATTTGCTTACGCAGTCTCAGAGCAGACATGAAAATGTGTGTGTTAATTACTTATACGGAAATAAGATGGTTAATACTTCAAGCTTTCAGACTCTACAAGAATTCCACAGCGATATGAGTGGCTGTACAATAGATGTAAGAATAGTGTAGATGGATTTGGGCATCCTTGGGGAAATTAGTCTTACAAGTAAGTTTAATTTATTTTTACTCTCTGAAAATGGCAGCCTATTTCTTTCTTTAATGGATTAGAAGAAAAAAACATAAAATATGAACTCAAAAAGAAAATGCCCTTTCTTTATCTCTGTAAATGCAGTTTAGATGAGTGCTTAAATGTTCACAGGAAGTGAGAAAAGTATGATTGAGGGCTTTCCTTTTTAGGACTATATAAAATCATGCAGGTGTATGATAGCATGGGCAGTACATTAGCACTTTTACACAAATGAAGTTTGATGAAGTTTCTAGAAGTTTTTGAAGAAAAAGAGACAACTTTGAAAATATATTTATAAATTGCTTTAAACCATACATGCTTATTTTTTGTTGTTTGATTAATCCCATGCAGGCAAGAAAGACATTTAATTTTTGCTAGGCCTTTATGGAGGTTACTTCCTATAGGCCTCCTGACTCAGTTTCTGGCATCTCAACAGAAAGAAACATTTCAAAGATTAGATCCCAATCCTGAATTATGACTGATGCGGGCCGGGATTATGTACTGAGAAGAGAGCTGCATGTCTCCTCTGGTTCACTGTGCTGGAAATACATCAGTGAAGATAGAGAAAGTGTTTACATTAGTGCAGGGGGGAGAGAGAGAGAGAGAGAGAGAGAGAGAGAGAGGAAAAATAGTGTTTCTGCTTCTTTGTCAGTATCCTTAAATATGTATATGCTTTATCTGTGCTAGTTTATCAGATCTGCTCACACATTTGCTGAACGAAGCTCTCCACTGGCAGCTATGAGATGTCATTTCCACAAAAATGAGAAAGTTTTCCCATTGCCATTTCCAAAATTCAGTTTCCAGGAGCTTCCTAACAGAAGGCAGAAGTCATGTTCTGCCTTTTCTTCTATTGAGACAAACCCCCCAAAAAGTTCCCAGTACCCTTTTTTGGGTAACAGATAAATATAGCCTTGTTGCTGACCAATACTGACATGCCAGCATTCAGTTATTCTCATCTTTCATGCACCTCAGGAGAGTCAGATGAATCTCGATTCTTTCCAAAAATTTTATCCCCCACTTTTATTCCATAACCCTGTTGATGGGGTAGAAAAGCCAACATCTGGGGCTTGCTCCAGCCTGCCAGCACACACCCCTCTCTCTTAAGAGTTGGCAGTAGAGCACTTTGATTACCTGCTGTCAAGGTGGAAAACTGAAGATCAGAAATGCTACTTCCCCGACTCTGTTCCTCCCAATTCTAAAGATATCCTTATGTGGTGGAGGGTGGAATTTATCTGGGTTTAATTCCTAGCCACTGTTGTGCTTTTATTTATTAGCTGTTGAAGTCAACACAGCAAGTGTTTTTGTCTTCACAAGGATCTTCTATATGATGATAAAGATTTCTTTACATCTTATTTGGAAAAAAAAATAGGAAGAACAGTCAAGCTTTTCAGGCATATTATTGCAAAGTGCGTTTATCACTTCTGTGAAACTTTCACATGTATTGAAGAGGAAGACAAGGCTGGGTATGAGTGAAGTATCTACACAACTCAGTTTGTTTAGGACAGCTGAAGTACTAGACAACTCTTTTGCAAGGCTAAAGATAAGAGGAATCTGAGGAATCTCTTACAACAACATGATTGTTTTTAAGCTAAAATCCATTCCTTCTGCATTATAGAAGTGTTGCTGAGTAAGATGGCTGCATCTCTCAACTGATGCATTTCAGTAATACAATGCAATAGCAAAACCAGCAATACAGAGAGAACATCTCCTGACATTTTGTAGTCATTAGCTCATGAATTTTATCTTGTAGGATGAAATTAGGATTTTTTTCTGTTATTGTTTATTATGCTTCATTTTTGCTGTCTTGCAGAAGAATATGCAATTGCTCATTCCCTACTTGAATTCTTTTTGTTTCTACTGAGCTGTCTGAGTTCACAGATATTTTTTCCTGTCTTTAAATCAAAATAATTTATGTGTGGGGTTTTCTTGTTGCATCCCATCACATTAGATATTCATGTAATAAGTGAACAGTAAAATAAATAGCGCTTATTAAGGAAAGACACAGAGCACAGATCACATAGCATCTGTCTAGTATGTATGCCAATAGATATAAACTTGTTTACTTGACTTTAAAATTCAAATGTTATCTAACACAACTGACCAATGCCCAGAGAATGATATCTAGATGTTTTCTTGGAAAACATGCCTAAAACGAAATCTGTCATAAGGAATCCTACCCACTGGAAAGCCGAGTTGTTTCCTACTTGTGAAGGCAGAATGGAGGATTTATTTGTAAGCTCTGTACTTGAGCTTTATCACAGCATAATATCTCTCAGATCTAAGTTTGTCCAAAAACAAGTATCAATACAGATACATATTTTAAAAATGTTCATGGTATACTAGTAAGTTCTATCTTTTAAATAATGGCACACAAGGATTTCAGGGTCGGAAGATAATCTCTGCAGCTCAGCAGCACCTAGTAGAAATTGCTTCAGGTCAGAGAAGTAGGGGTTCTGTTTAATCTCTGCTATCATACCCGCTTTGTGGTACTTTTCTTTCTTCTGATTCCTGGTGGTATCATAGACCACTTCTTACGTGTGGGACTGTGGGTTAAATCTACCTTTCCAATGGAAAGAATATGATAATGTCCCATTTAGTCCTACTGATATAGCATCTTAATTTCTGTTTGAGTCTCTCCAGAAGTCTATGCAGTACAGCTGGCTCCAGTGCTGTTATCATTATCATATTGTTGTGAGGGGCTGTAATTCTGCAGAAGGTTCCAGGAAGCTGTTGGAGAACTCAGCTATATCAGTTGTTTCCCATCAGCAATCTGTCACATGCTTGTCAACATTTGAAGGATGCTAAAAGTGTTGATTATGCAAGATGATGGGTTTTTTAAGTTCAGAAGCCCTGGCTATGTGGGATGTGAAGAAATGCTTATGTAACAATCTGACAGCATCAGCAAGTCTTACACTGCAGATTGTTTCAGCTGGTTGGGAGCTGAGTTAATTCACGCTGCTCCCTCATGGCTAAAAAAAAATGGAGGCAAATGTTTAATTAAAAAGAAGCTGCACGATACTTAACCAAATATTTGGGATTTCAATCTGGAAACCAAGGCCAAGTGGGAGTGGACAAATTTGTTTCTGGGGAAGATTTCTTATGTTGTCATTCAGAGTCATTTTCACTGGGGGTAGGCAAAATTAAAGGGTATCAGGTCATGTTCCTTCGTGGGCAGTGTAAGTTGAGGATTGGCTCAGACATTCCTGGAGACCATCCACACTGTACTGTTGCTGAAGGACTTCTACTTCAGGAAGCTGCTGCTTGGCTTCAAGTCAGAAAACATCACTTGACAAGAACAATCTTTCCATCAGAAGGTCTGCTCATCCTTTGTGTCCCATCAGAAGGTCTGCTCATCCTTTGTGTCTGGTAGTAACAACAGACGAGCAAGCCAGTGATTTCCTAAACTGACAAGTTCCTTAAGTAGTCAAGAAATAGACCCAAGCGTGGGACAGATGTTGCTTTTGTCTGATCTGAACCTGGATTGCTTCTTTTCGATCAGGGTATGGATTCCTCTCAGCAAAATGGAGCAGTCTAAGAGAATCCATCACAAAGCACTGGCAATCATTTATATTTTTATAAATGAAAATTATTCAGACAAGCATATCTTCCACATCCACCAGTGCATACTTTTCATTATGCAGCTAATATGATATATATAATATCTATAAAATGTCAGTTGCAGCAGTCTTTAGAAATTATGGCCCTCAAATGCAGATTCTGTGAGGTAGAAGGGGACAAGGACTTCATAGCTTTTCAACTTTAAGTTTTGCACTGATGAAATGTCCTGTCGCATTAAGAGTTCGCTACAGCTCAAGGCCAACAGTAGCTCTCTAGTAATTTAAAATACAATTCCATGAGCACAGGAATTATAGGGCATGATTTCATTTTAATTTCAGAGTGTGACTGGTTATTCTGATACCTAAAAGAATGCACGCTTCAACTAAAACTTTTGTCCAGTCTGAACATCCATAATATCTCTTTCACACATGTATTTTCTGGTGCTTAATAAGAGATCAGACCATGCTCCAGCTTTCACCTCACGGAGGGATACTTAGTAGGCTTTCTCAATTCTACCTGGCTGCCTACGTTCACACAGTAGGAATTTAATATCCTTGAAAGGCCTGTGAGCCAAGTTTGATTTGACACTGACCAATATACTAAAAGAGTATGGAAAGAGAGCAGTCAATCACCAGTCTGGTTCATGCACACAAAGAGGACAGGATGATCATGCACACTGTGTTTCCTTGGGAACTCAAACCAACCAACAAACAAACAAATACTTTGTTTTGTTGCAGATTCACAACCATGCTCCGGCAATTCATGTTTAAATCTATTCTCATTTTCTTGCAGTGAGTCTGTTTCTCTCTTTGGAAAATGGAAATTAGTACTTTTATTAAAACTCTATATAGCTGTTCCAAATCATTCTGTTACTTCCTCTCTAGTTTTAATTCCTTTCTGTGTATGGGAGACCCCAAATCTGAATACCTAAATCATACACTGATTTTGAAAAACATTTCAGCTCCATTGGCTGCTGGCTTCACAGTTCAGCACAAAACACAGTTCCTAAGCATTCCATCGCTGTGTATTTGCATACTGGTTTGCTTTCCGCAGGGCATTCACAGGATAAGATCTTTGACTTTTCTTGTTTACATTCTGTTTGCTGCATTTTCTCTTTGTTTACAGTTCTAGTGCATTTTAGTCCTGATAGGTTAAGTGGAAGACTCACATCACCCACAGTGCTGCTGTCTGATCTATCCAGCACACACATCTTGCTTTTAGAAAAGCCCAGTCATTTTCACAAGCATTTTGAGGTACATTCAAATCTGTTCTGGCATTTGTCCAATCCTACATAATATCAAGCGGGGGACATCCTGTCTGAGAGAACAGATTGTTAGTTCAATTATATTCCTGAAATCAAGTTAAATTTCCATGAAATCTGCTTCAAACGTGAAGAACCCTAGGGGAATGTAATTTTTCTTTTGTTTGCTTGACTTACAACAATCAGACATACTAAATGAGATGCATTGTATAAAATGCATCTGCAATTTATGGCTGTTGTGTGTTTTAGAAGAGTGAAACGTGAATTGATAGTACTGCCATCAATAGACAGCTGAGGGTTATTGTACTCACAGCATGATGAGAAAGGTGGGGGAGCTTGGACTTCTTGTCTACTTTTTTCTAATAATGTTGTATTCAATCAAAAAGAATATAGAAATACTCCAAGTTTCTTTTCAGTATGTTTAAATTTTATGGCACTGGCCTGTATGCCTCAAGCACAACACACTAAATCCTTCAGTATTTTTGGGTTGGCCTTGGTTGCAAGCACTGGCTCGAGACCATAACTAATTTTAGTGGACTGAAATATTTTCTTAGTCAGTATTATGCCTGGTATACCAAAAAGAATCGTAGTCTTACTGCAATACATATCATTTCAGTCCACTTTGTGGTAAAAGGACAGATGGTGCCATTTTTGTGGCAGAGATCCAAACATCCATATGGTACAATAGTGTTCTGCATTAATTCCAGTGCTGTTTCATTGAAAGACATCATTCTGGTCATATGCAAAACTTTCATGCTCGGTTTTACATTTTGCCCTTGTTTTTCTCTGTTAATTTTTATTTATTCTCAGAAGTACAAAAGCCATCTTTCTCCATCTGTCAGTTTTATCCTTCCATATATAGTAAATGTTTATTTTACTCACTCAAATTGCATACAGATTTTAAGAAGACTGGCAGAAACGCAGTTAGATTCTGCCATCCCAGATCAAACCAATAAGATGTGTTCACAAATTGTCTTACTGATTTTCGTCAGGTGAAGTTTCTGCTTTATCATTCACACACACAGTTTCATATAAATGTATACACGACCACAGAATTTATACAGGCGTGGGCTGTTGCTGGACTACTCTTTGTGGACTGGATGTTTGTTCTGCTTTTGCATAAGTGAACACCACCCTTTGTCTAGGAAACAAGGAATACTGCCCATCATTTTCTGTGGATTTTATTTCTTGTCAACCACTACACTGCAAATGTTTACACTGAATTGATAAAAAGGTCTCAATTGCACATATTCCTAAATAATCTGCAAGCCACACTAAAGAGAAAAAGCACAGTGATTAGTGATTATCTCATAAGCTAATCAGCATGAAAGAAAGAATGTATGTAAGAAACAGGAAATCACTTAATGACATAAGCAGGTTAGCATGATAGTTAATCAGATATTATGATACATAATGATACTCAGAGAAATGGAGAGAAAAAAGCAATAAATTTCAGTTAAAAGTATTTGAAAGAAATTACATTCAGTAAGGCAAAAAGTCTGGGCTCATAAAAGACCTAGAGTTGCCATCTATGAATCACCAACAACCAGACAAGCTAAAACATGGTTGCATCATGGCTTTAAGAGTGGACATAAAACACTACCGCTGTAGAACAGCACAAGCTTTTCAATAGCCATACTAAATCCATGTAAAGCTTGCTTTTTCCTCTCTAAAGTCCTGATAAGCTGAAGCACTGACATAGGTTCAGATGCATATTTTCAAGCTTTACATCATCTCATTTGACAGCAGAGAATATGCTGACATCAGGTATCCAGATCTTCTCTTTGTCATGAGCATGAAGCTCTATAGGTAACAAGCTAATAAATTAAAGGCAATGAAGGGCATGCAAGTCTTACTAAAATGACCAGGAGCCTTTGCTAACATTTTTATAGCTAACAGGGATGGTCCATGAATTTGAGCTTTGTTGGTTCCTTGGAATTTGGGGTTTCTTTATTTTACAGAAATGTATAGGCCAGTGATGCATCTTTACTCACCCTCTTGCATGCACAAAAAAGCAGCATTCAATTCCATATAAGAGAGGTGATTTAAAATAAACAAAAGGAATAGGCATATGCAAGCAACTTCACTTTTAGCTAGGGAAGAAAATTTCTGAGCAAAATAATGAATTTTAAAGAGTGAATTCTAAAAACAAGAGTGTAGACATTTGGCCGCAATTGTTAAGTAATTTTTCTGTGTTGAGACGCAGGACTGAAAGTCACATGGGATTTTCCATACTTCTCTGAAAAGTGCTTAGCTATGTGCATTTGAAAACCTCACACATATTTTGTCTTTAAATGCACTGTAAACCAACATTTACCAGTTGGTCACTGTGACCAAGTATTGAGAGTTAGAAGTATTGAGAGTTAGCAGCTCGGGGCCAAGCCTTGATAAACTGAAAAGAAGGCTGGTTTCTCAGTCACACTAAAACAAAGCTGCAAAGCTGTTACTTTTTTATGATTAATTAGATGACAAGATCAAAGAATACTATCTAATACTTGAGGCTTCACAGCTATTTCAGGGCTTAAGCAAATGCTTACCTGGGTCTATTAGGTGTGCATGCAATAGAGAAATAACAGAGTGCATATGAATTTGACCATCCATCAGATGACCTGGACAGCTAATCCTGAATAGGAGCACGCAGAAGAAAAATGTTCACATTGCTTAGTCTCTTTAGCTCTTTTGTCCAAAAGCTAATAAAATATTGTTTAAAGGAGAGTAAGTACTCTTGCCTTTTTAAGGCATCAAAATGAAACCGAGAGAGAAAATTTTCAACTTTATTTGTCTTAGAAATATCTCTGGAATTTCTAAGGGAGTCTCTACACACTAATATTCCCTGTAGCTCTGCATCTGCAGTTGTATAAGGTAGGCGGCATGGGAGTGTGACTAATCGAGTAGTAATTTAAGTTCTAAACTGTCTGGGAAAACGTAGGGTCTGTTTCTCACTTTGTGAGGCATCTTTAACTCATAACTTCATGATACACAAGTCTGAGAACCATTAGCCCAACACAGTTTATAGACTTACAGCTTTTGAAAATGTACTCTCTGTTTTGGTTTTTTTTTTTATATTCGCAGAAATTGAGATGTATGATTCTCTAGTTCAAATTTGTAACAGATTTTTTTTTTTTTTTTTTTACTTATCTGTGTTTTCAGTCTCACTAATTGAATGGAGGAGCATCTGTAGATTCCAAAGTAAATGTTGGTACATCTGTAGCTGAAACTGTCTCAAGTTCACAGTGAATCAGATAATTCTTATCAGATATTCTTGAAGATGATAAGAGGATCAACGCTGTCAGCAAGTGCAAAGCAGCACAAATACAGCGTGGCAAAAAGGAGCTTAATTGTAATGCAAAAAGCATCTCCAAGCCTTAGCCATCCTGGGAGCATATGTACAAGAGTTTGAGTGATTTGAATACAGGATTTCTGTTAAAATAATTTCTGTCACGAACAAGACCCATAATGATTACTTGTCCCTATAGGGTAAATGGACCTGCTCATCATGCAGGTCTTTGTAGAGATAATACATACACCTGTTAGGGAGATTTAATAGTTGTGGCTGAAATACCAGGTCTGCAACTCAAGGGTTATGAAGGGATGGTTAAGCTTTAAAATCACTTGGAAGCAGCTGATTTTAAGTTGCCATGGCAAAGGATTTTCAGACAATGAGAAGCTTTTACATTAATATCTTTGTAAGCCTTGTTGTGATAGAATTGTCTCTGTGAAGAGCAGTCTCCTACTTGCTCCTGCCAACACACACACCGATAAAATCATAAGGTAATTATATAGTGTTACAGTGATTCTTGTGTTTCTTCTCTGAGGGTTTTGCCACTGGTCTGAAGGTTATGTCTCCCATAGCTTTTATAATAGGGAACTGCATTATTCAACATCTGGTTATCAAAAAATTGTCAAGATACCTCTTTGCAAAAATGGTAATGTATGGAAATTGTATTGATTTTCAGTTGCATTAGTCTATTAATTCTGAGAAATAACTAAGTAAAAGCTATCTGTTCTTTATCTGAAATAGAAAATATTTTGCTTGATTGCATATTTTCTTTTATGTGTTTGTTTGTTTTTAAATTTGTGGCTCTGATGGCCTGAAAACACACCTAGTATTTTGCAACATGTATTTTACAGTTAGCCTCTATGATCCTCCTGTCTTCCTCCTCAGTACCCAAAATATAGGTCTTTAAAAAGTGTGACCCATCTAAGATTAGGTTGAGACAAGAAAAGTGGCTTCTTAGTAGGGTGAAATTTGTGTAGTATTTTTCAGGGATTTATTCTGATTACCTCTGCAGAGCATAGGGTGTAATGTCTGCTCTTCGGGAAACAGTTTGGAGTTGTCCTGGTTGCTGCTGGTTAAAGTTATGTAGACTCTTAAAGCCTCTGTCCTTCAGCTCAGGGCCAGCACTGGGAGACACAGCCAGCTATGGCTGTTTGCTCGTGCGCACACAGCATCTCAATGCAGGAAGGAGCGAAGGCCAGTACTGTTATTGCTGTTTGTCTTTGCCAGCTCCCCAGAAGCTGATGCAAATAGCATTGGTATCACGTTGCATGCCAAGAGCTGGAACACTTAATACCTGTGTCCGTTCCCCACTGCCTGCCTGAGGCCAGCTGAGCTCCTGGGAGCTGAGATAAGTTTCCTGAGATGCACATTCATGGGCAAAGGGGAAGTTTCCAGGCTTTGAGGAAAGCAGTACTGAATCTCTTAACAGCACTGAATCTCTGACATTCACGCCTACTGGCACTTTGTCATACTGAAATTTAATGGGCTTCAGGACATAAAGTGAGGTGTATTTGTTCTGACACACTTTTAATTAAGGTTTTTATCAAATGCTTTTTAATTTAATTTTTACTTGACGTTGACCATTCCTTGTTTGGGATTCAGCGGGTCTGGAAAGCTTTCAAACAGGGCTTAATTGGAGGCTTTTCAGTGTAATTATTAGTTGTATAGAACAGAGAGATGAAGCCGATTCTTTAAGTTAGGACAGTATAAATGCTTCATACACTGAGCCGCTATGCTAATGCTAATGCACAGAACTGGAATATGCATTACAATGCATCATCTCCTGTCTGTTACTGCGACACAGACTATTTACTCAGTTTAGTGACAGCAGCAACAGCACACAAGCAATTGGGCCTGACAATTCTCTGTGGGTATCATTAATTTACTGCTAGATTTTACTTACAGGAGGTACCCAAATGCCATAACAACATACAAAAAAAAAAAAAAAAGAAACATTCACAGATTGATTGGATCACGTTTATAGTTGGACTATTTAAAATTCATGCATTTAAGACTTGTGTTATTAGTTAGTTATATGTAAGCATGGAGCAAACTGATGCACGTGTATGGGATGTTTCCCATACTTTGGTCAGTAGCACATGTTAGTGATTAATGAAAATTATTAGTTATTAGCCAAAATATCTAAACTGAATGAAATGAACAACCTATGAAAGTTTTAGAGGTAACTGAAATTGTTCACAATCTTGATTACATATTTGAAAGTTATAAACATATAATAGCCCAAAGTTAGAATGGCATAATTATGTCAAAAGAAGATCAGTGGAAAACAAGAGGTGAAATATAGGATGTTGAATGTTGGGTGGGGATCGGCTCAGTTTGTGTAACAAGATAAGTTAGAAAGTGAAATACAAAATGGTTGGAAAACCAAAGAACAACTGCGTTGCAACTTTCATATATTCACAGTTCTTCCAAAAAGCTGAAAGGGTAATTTAAAGCAGCAATGAAGACCTATTCACCTAGCATAGGAACTCAGCAGGGCTTAAATTCTGCAGTCTTTCTCCTATCATGCCATTGAAAATGTGCTCACCACATGACCAAAGCACTGGTATCTCCTTCCTATCTGTTTTCATGCTGTGGACAAAAAACATTCCAACCATAGGATGAATGTTGTAGTCAGGCAATATAAGAAGCCTTGTAGACCTGCAGGGTCACTACTAGCAAGAGGGATGGCATGAACTTATGCAGCCTTTGCCCAACTGCCTTTCCCACAGGGGACACAGATTGAGGACTTTCTGGAAGCTGCAGTCCGGACACTCCCCTGACTGTAGGATGGCTTTCTATCTTTCCAGCTGATTTTATTCCACAAAGACTGGTCTAAAGACTTGAGCTGGGTTGAGCTGGAAGCACTGGAGCTGTTACTGATATGCAAGATGGCCATTTATTTGGGGTAGGAAGTACTTTGTTTAGATAACTGTAACATTTTAAGAGCAGATAACACCACTACTTTTCTTCAAATGTGTGAATTGGGTTTGCTTTTTCCTGAGAAATCAGTTGCGAGCCTGTCTCTTTGATATAGAGAAGGAACAGCAATTTCTAATGAGTTGGTTCTCAGAGGTAGGAAATTTTGGATCCCATAGTAGTGGTAAAGATGCCAAACAGGCATCTAGCAAACTGACAAGAAAATATTCTTCAAAGATATTTCAATAGGACAAATGCTGCTGAATTGCACTAGATTTACATAGATTGCTCTGAAAGTAATGCCTCCTATTTATTTCAATGGAAACTACAACAAATACAAAGAGCACAGTAATATGTTTGACAGAGAAAAGTCTCAGATACGAAAGTCTATTTTTCAACATTGTCACCACCATTAGCTATGCCTTTTCACCAGTGATGAACAGGAGCCCGCATGCCATGCTCATAAAAACCTTCATGGCTGTCTGGAATGTGGCTAGTCTCTCATGCTGCAGCCACCATTACTGACACACACCACCCACTTCCTCACCATGCTCATGTCCACCCTTTGGTATTCATAAACATTCAGCAAGTGGGGCTGGTTTTTTTGCATGGAGGAATTCAGTGACACACCTTTGCTTCATGCGCTCCTCCATGTCAGCCGCCATTCTATCAGGCTGCCCCTCTGCTTCCATCTGTCACACAGCAACAAAATGTAATGGAATACTGGCGGGAAGGTTCAACCTGTGCTGCCATACCACCAACATCTGCCCCTGACATTATGGGCCAGCATAATAAAACGGGGGGCATTACTTTCAGAGTAGCCCTCATATAGGAAGCTGAGGCGGTGTTTTGGTTCAGCATGCCTCTCTAAGGATGCATACAACTTCACATAGGAAATAGGGACAATCCTTTAATGCTGCTCATTTCATGTTTCAAATGACCAATCATGTCATGTGTGAGGTTTTTTGGAACATGTACCTTACAGCGTACACCCTGTTACTGTAGTAACGGGTGAAAGTAGAAGAGTATGGTAGAAAAATAATCCAAGAGGAATGACACCTGGAATCCATCATTATGACAAATGAAGATGTGAGGAGAGAGATGGGTCCCACTTTGCTACTGTCAGTGATTTGGTCAATATAATATAATGCGCATCTATTTATGTAGTAAATAAAAACCCGTAAGTGCTGCTTTTCATTACTATGCAAATCCCCTGTGTGGGAGTAGTGCTCCTGCAGGAGTGTGAGCAACACTGAACAGGTGTTGTTCTCCCCCACTCCCACGCTGTTTCCAAACCAGAATAATTTGTGGTACTTATAACCAAGACAGCCTGGAAGAAGTGAATAAACATTCCCTCCATATAACATGAAAACAGTATTCAGAATCGTTTGTGGCCAATCTGATGGGGCATATGCACATGTATGAAATATGTATATGTATACATAGGGTTACTAAACTCGGATGCAGAGGTTTTTTGTAAATCAGAGTCTTTCGGTCTTGAAGTCTAGATGGTGTCTCAGCAAAAGAACTGGAAATTTCTGAATTAGGATTGAAAATGAAATAAAATGAAGACCGTAACCATATTACCAAAGTGCTATAAGATTTATGTAAGATTTGTATCATACTTTACAGTATAGTTAGAAATCCGCAGTATTTCACTGGTCCATGGATATGCTTGGGACTCATTATTTGGAAGAAAAAGAAAAATCACATCCATGCCCCTGTAATTGGTATCATACCATACCATTATCCAAAAAAAAATACATGGTTTCACATGGTGGCCTCTTGTGTGGTAAACAACATGATTGGATTGCAATTAGGGAAAATGAAACAGCTCTGTAGCTCAGTATATTGTTAGGTGTATGTTGGAAACCTGCTGCTTTCTCTGAGCAGCAGCAGCTTGCAAGTGGCAGGAATTGTGGCTGATTGCAGGTATTGTTCAGGGTGTTACGGGGACTGTGCTCTGTGGAGGTGTGCAGGCTGCATTCTTCGGTGGCTGAACACTTCCACAGTGACACCTCTACATGCAGCTATAGCTGAGATTGGTTTCCCTGCTCAAATGGACTAACTAGTAAGCATTTCATTCAGTGGTCAATTCTATCATTCCTAATTCCAGTAATTGCAAACGCTTTCTCATTTATTTTGGCTAGAGGTGGCATGCTTACAAAAAAATAATACAAACCATTTTTAATGCTTTTACATATTTTCCTCCTTTTCTCATTTTTGTGTATTCTCCAGTAACGATGGCAGTTTATACACAATTCAGTTATTCTGGATGAATTCTTATCACTTTAAAAGCTACCTTGTAAGTGAAAGAATGAAAACAAATTTTTGTATAAATGTACTTTGATGTTGAATAACTTCATATCCACCTTTTGTGCTGCTAATTTAACACACATTACTGTACCATCATAGAATTGGAAAAGCAACAAACATTTTTATCACGTCCATTCTGCTTTCATGGTATGTGTGAAAGAAATGTGTAACTTCTTATCTCATAGACTTCAATGGCACTCTCCTGTCGTAGACACACTATTTTTCTTGCTTTGCTTGTATAGAAGGTGTTTAATAGCACAATTCTGAAATATTGCTTGGTTGTTCTCCTTTTACAACTTATTATTATTCCCAGAGAGTTATTTATGGAAAGCTTGAAATACCAACATTGCATACCCAACTTAGACTAAGCTCAGCACAGCTCTGAGCGCTTCTAATGAACGCCTCAGCCCAGGACTGAAAAATAAAAACATCTTCATTATACAGAAAATAAAATCTGCAATGCAATAGCAATTGAGACTATCCTGACAGTTTAGCCTATAATTCTTTAATACAGCCATCATGTTGTTTCTGTTTATTTGTGCACAGTAGTCTTGGTCATGGATCAGGATCCAACACTGCTGAACTGTGTAAAGAAACAGTTGATGATGGTAAGCTAGCAGTGTTCTGTACACCAGCCTCCAGCAGGGAGTAATTTCTGACTTTCATGTCATGTAAATATTGCCATGCTAATTGAAGGATTCATCAGATTACAGTTTTGGCAGAAAGAAAGAGGATTACATACCTCAAATTGTTCTTTCTGCCTATAAGTACATTCAGTACTGACGTAAATTACTAAAGTAAGTAATAAACTGCTGTTCACTCATGGCAGAGCGCTGCTAACTACTAGATTTTATTAATTCCATCACTGAATAAAAGATTGAATACTGTTGAGTATTTTCAGAGAAATTACTTAAATTGATATTCTGAGAGTAGCCTGTGAGATGGAAGAGAATTGGTATATACATAAAAATGTTCATAGTCTTAGGCTATGTTTGTACTGCTGGCTGTTTGGGGCAAAGATCATCTATTATTCTGATCGTATGTGCATAGAAAATGAAACCTATTAAAAGAAACTTGATGAAAAAGACATTTCTATACATGAATGACTAAAGCTAAAATACATGCAGTCCCTTTCTAGAATTGTATTGGTCTCAAAATGAGCCTCCAAGCAGATTTCTGAAAGTCATTTGAAAAGAGAATTGTTCAAGCTTATCATCTACCACAAAAGAATTTTGAAAATGAGGAAAAACATTTTTTTAGTCCTAAATAAGGAATACTTGAGAGCATAGGGCTGTAATTTAAACAGGGGAAAAAACAGAAGATAGAGTGCACAGTCATTTGTTCCAATATGTATATCAAGAAGATGGCCATCAGCTGAAATGGGCCTTTTTCATTACATTCTGCATACATCAGTAAGACTTCCAAGAAAAGAGAAAGACATCCTCTTGGAGAATTATTACAATCTTTACTTGACCTCTGAGTATAGAGAATAAGAATTTCCTATTATGACACGACTAAGAGAAATGAGATTAGGAAATAGCTGAAGATTCCTTTTGTTCAGGCTGCGCTGCTTGTTGTGCCAAGTGGATTCTAGGCTGCCCTCCTGGGAGTGCAAAACATGTGAGAAAATACCAGGCAGCACGACGAGGCTACACATGGCAGTGAGCTGAAGCTAGGAACAGAATAACAGAGCACAAGAACGTCTGAGGTAACAACAGTCTTTGAATTAACGTGCTCTAGCATTGAGATCCTTCAGGAACTAACAGGTATCTTAACCATTCTGAAAAGGCTGTCATACTCTGCCCCACTTAGGCATTAATAAAACAGCTATGGAAACGCTCATTTTGCTGTCATCAAAATATTTTTGAGATAGAGAAAACAGCCACTAGGTTGCCATTTGAATATTATGGTAAAACTTGATTTCAGCACTGTTAAGTATTCAAATTGAAAAGAAATGAAACATAAGGTTCTTAGAGCATATTAAATTAATGTAGCATTTCATGATCTTAGTCAAATGAACATTATTCTTACAGAATATGTGCTAAGAAAATTAGGAGTTTATGAAAGTTAGTAATGTATTAACAGATTCCCTCACACACAAAGATGTGATGCCATTAAAATTCCAAAACACACCTATAAGTGAATTAGGTCAGAGTCTCTTTCTCTGTGCACTTACATTACATCTTGCATACTGAAAAAAGATGTATATCCATAGGTTGTATCTTTCTGGAAATCAGTCAGCTTTAGACCTAGGCAGACTTGTTGTAGACTGGAGGGTTATGCTGTCAGGGTGTGAAGAGTGTTTGCAGCATCTACCATGCCTAATGTGTATGAGCAGTAGATGACAAAAAAAAAAGAGTTTACAGTCAACAGTAAATACTTATCTGGTGCAAGATAATAGCGGGGATTTCAGATACCAAAAAGGGACGTGGACTACCCTCAAGAAATAAAGAGGGAGTAAGTAAAAAGTTATTCACATATTAATGAAGACAGTGCATTCGTAGCATATATTTTGTTGATGTTCAGATCTGAACTAGGCAAATTCTCATGAGAAAAAAGTCAGTTTTCATCTCCCACCAGTCCTTGAATTGAACTTCAGATTGCAAGATGGAAAATCATTATTAGGGAATTGGTGTAGGGTTGAGCATAAGTCTGATTTTCTAATTCAACAAAAGACTTGTTCAATCATGTAGCTGTGTCTGAAAAATGATGTAAAGAGCAACCAAACTGTAAAGGCACAACTGAATGCCCATTCAGCACAAGTGTAAATAATTTAGCAAGATGCAAAGCAGTAAGATCATGTCTAAAATAATGTAATCCTGTTATTTTGAACAACTGGGCACACAGTGTTGCTTGTTCACACATCATTCCCGATATTTAAGGTATTGAATGGTGTGTTTAGGACTGACTTTTCAAGCTTCTATAAGTATGCTTTTTCACATGCTGGTCTCAGTATGTCTGGTGAATCTGACTATTGATCTGAATTGAAACAGGCAGACTGATATGAATAAAAATTGAGATGTCACTAGGGCATTTATCAAAGAGGAAAATATTATCATTGGTTTTGCTCAGATTAGGAAGCTGAGAGCACAAAAGATAAAAGAGAGAGCAAGAACATTAGAGGAAAACAAGACAAAGTGTAACAGAATTATCTTGCGGTAGCAGGAGGTTGTTCAGGTCTGGTGGCTATACTGTGCTACAATAACTGGAGCAGTGCCCCCATTGTGATTCATTATCACTATATAGCACTATTGGAATTAATAATAATGAAAGATAATCATAAACTGATGATAGCAATTGTGATGTTCCCACATGGCTTTATAACTAAGCGGCTCAATAATTGTTTTGGTGGAGATATTTCCATTATAAAGAAAACCAAGGTAACCTTTACAGATAAGTGGTTACGTAATTTTATCTGGTAGGGCATTATCAGCCCAATTCTCTGCTTATCTGAACAGATAAAATTTCTCCAAAGATGGTGATGTTCCCATTTATTCTGTCAGGGAGCTCTGCACAATTTTAAATTATCTGATGTAGTTTTAAGTGCCTTTTTGTCTTTGCTTTATTAGAATCAGTTTCTGACTCTTTTCTCACTGGGGTTGCTTCGAAGGCAGTTTAGGGCAGCACAGTTGTTTTTTTGTGGCATGGGGACTGCCAGGGAACTGAGTCTGTGATGGGGAGTTAGCAGGGTGCTGGTTAGCATCTGAATACGCAGTGCAATGTTCTTTTCTTCTCTTAGGAGTGAGCACACAATTTTCACTGATCAACAGTCTTCGTCTATTAAGCACTAGCTGTAGAATTGTGCTTCCATGACTAGAAAAGCTATAACTGTGCCCTGTCTTTATGTGTGGCATACAGAGATGTTAGACAAACAAAAATTCCACTGACTCACCTCTCACAGACTCCTCAGAGCTCACCCAGGTTTGTTCTGCTGTTATTCTGCAGTCTGCAACAGACTTGGCCAATTCTTGTTTCTCAGTTTATCCAAGGTTTTGTATGCAGTATTTTTAATTGCTAGTAAATCCAGTGTGGGATGTCTTGTTGGTGCAAAACACAGACTTACTTTATCATGCCAGTGGAAGATAGTTAAACACCGTGTAAGGAAAGCAAATTTCTGTATCCATTATAGAGAAGAGTGGCATGAAAAAATAGTGTTTGCAGTGAAGCTTTTAGGAAATAATGACAACAGTTTAGTTCTTGCTCCTCTGAGTTCCTCAAAACTTGACTTACAGGTACCAAAGCATCTAATCATTGGAACAAGTGCAGCCAGGAGGATTTTCAAAGTCAGCATTTGAAGAGTGTAAACTTTATTTGCATTAGGGAATCAGATCTCCTCCTTCCTAGGGGAGTCCTCTTGGATAGGTACTAGAGATTAACTGTACCCAAATTATTCTTCTAAATAACTGAATATTCATTGAAGGAGGGACTTCAACTGCTTTCAGTCACCTTCCAGGTACATTTAACCACTGTGTTCAGTGTTCCTTCCCTACCTCTGCTTTCTCTCTCACTCTGTTTATCATAAGAAAAGGCAAAATACATTATGACACCCATCTCCATGGCCTCTTTTCTTTAAACTGTTGAAAAAATGATGTGAAGACTTGCTGGCTAACCTCTTGCAGTCTTTGTCACATTTGAATTCAATCAGCTGGTTTTATTTATTCTAGGCCTGGATATTAATGGGTTGCTGTTCACTTCCAATTCTGTTTGGTTAATTCTTCCAAGACTTAAATCAAGTTTTCATCTAGTTCTTTGGGAGACTGATGGAGCACCACAAAGACAGAGAAAACCTTTCCAGTCTTTCTTCTAATTGTTGTTTGTATTTTGAACAGAAGTTACTGCAATGAACAGATAAAAGAGAGATGTTGTCTTTTTAAACAAAACTGAATATATTCAGTACTGCCACTATAATAAGCTGAAGTTATAAGCAGTTTATGATAGCTATAAGACTTCTATAAGGCATTACTTTACATAATATAGCTCAACTGTATAATTGTTTCCAATTTCTGAATTTTTGTATTTGGTAATAGCTGTGTTACTGTATTGTTTGCAATTCCTGACATGAAGTGGGGAATGCCAAATCATCAGCAAATGCTACCAGATGAGCTGAAGCTTCCATTGTTAATTTTATACACACACACACACATATATATACACACACACACACACACACACACACATATACACACACACAGGTTTGAGAGACTTGCAGCTATTGTGAGGTCTTTGAGTTCATTGGGTTTTTTAAATTCTGTCAGAGCACCTCAGAGCAGTGTGGGGACTTGATAATGTAGGCAATAAGAGAGTCATCCTGAGAGATACAAACTCAATGAAGTAATCATTTGGTGAAATAGTGCACATGTATGCTAAAAACCAGATTGACTGCTTGCTGTGTTCCTGCTTTGCTTTAAATGTATGAATAAAATCTGATGAAGAATAAACAAGGTACCTTGTGCAATGAACTGCGGAGAGAAATTTATTGATTCAGTTGTAGGCAACTGTCAGTGGAAGTTGGATGCCCCGTGCTATAAACCAAGAAAATGAAATTCTATTTAATCTACCCTCAAAGTCACTTTCAGAGGTGAATCTGGTTGTATTGGGTACAATGTAAACAGATAGGAGATAGTTACCATAGTAATAGATAGTCACGACATAAATAGAAAGCAGAAGAAACGTGGCTAAGCTGATCCAAACCTTCAACAGACTGGGGCAAGGAAACCTAGTGTTCTTAATTGAGCACAATAAACTGAAGAGATCCCACGAACACTGTGTGTTGGGATCAGGGATAATCAGGAACCTTTAGGATAACAGTGAAACAGTAAACTGTCTCTTTCCCCCCCCCTTTACCTCCCTTTCTGACTAGCAGAGACCTGATTCTGAGTAGGAGCACAGCCAAGCTGCTGCTCTGCTTCTGTCTGACGGGAGCAGCTGCCCAAGGAGCCTCAAGGTAGGAGCGGTTGCTCTGTGGCATCCACTGTCCTTGCTTACCACCCTGCTTTCACACTCACCAGAGCTCCAAGTTGGGCCTTAACAAAACTAAATCAGAAGAAACAGGCACCACCTGAGAATACATGCCACAGCCAGATTGCTGGGGAAACTGTAGGGAGGTTTCTTCAGTCCAGCATTTCAAAACTCTACTTCTGTCTGATTAGTCTTCTAAATTGCTTTATTTTCTCCTCAGGAGGAAGCCTAAATAATAATTGACAAAGTAGCTTTGTATCACACTTACAGCTGAAAGAGGGCTACAGGAAATTTAGTGATAAGTGTTTTCCCAACAGTAAGTACAGTTGTAGCTAGTGACTGCAGCAGCTAGACAAATATTTACCAAAATTGTGAGAACGCCTGTGTGGGTGAATTCCTGCTGACCCAACAGTAAGTAACTAATGTAGCTCTGGTTGTTTTTCTTTGCCTGTGTTAATGCTTTGCCTGGTTCTGTGTGGGCATCAGTTAGGGGTGTCAGCATCCTACATCAGAGGAAACCAGGAGGAATTTTCTGAAGCCTTTCTTTTGACTGATTCTGACTTCACTCCATTCTGAAAGTGTTTTGGGTGAAATGTCAGAAAAACTGCTGGGAAAAGGCCTGCCTAACTACACTTTTAAAGCTTTTAGCACTGCATATTGATGGTATCTGAAATGGAAGCTATGAGAAGATGTGAGAAAAAAGGTCAGAAGGAGCTTAGTTTTATGGTGTGTTGTTGGTGATCAGAGGACAGTAGCATCAAAATTATTTCTCTCTGCTTAAAAATAAATGCATTTTAAGTAGTCATGAATGAATGATTCTTGACTTGAAGCTTTGGATTCTGTGCTTTGAGATCTTTTTTCTAGCCATAAGGGTTACCGATGTTCTTTCTGATTTGAAATTAAAGCTGAGAAACAAAAGCTTCAAGAAATACACCATATACCTCAAGGATTGTATTAAAATCATAAGAGTTGGCAGCGGTGCAATATTTTTAAAATATTTTTAATATTTTTTAAATATTTTTAAAGCTTGCATACAGTTGATTTTGTAGTCTCACTTCTCTAATGATACAGTGCTTACAGGAGCTGGCTGCTGGCTTGAATATCAATGCCAGAGTTTTTCAGTACGTCTTCTCTAGTCAGTAAATAGACCTTTTTTTCCCTAAGATGTGCTTGATTTCTAGATGATAGCAACCTTTTTGACATTTGAGAATGCCTGCTTTCCTTCACCTACAAGGTCAGCCATTTCTCAAACAAGCAAGTTTTAGCTAAGTTTCCTGAGGTGCCTAATACAGTATTCTGGCCCAGTCAATAACTCTGAATGATAAAAGGTTTTCTCTCAGCCTTTGTGCTCTCTGGCTGCATTAGAGACTGAATGAAGATATATGAGATGACACAGCAGGCTTTTTAATCTTTTAGAAATGGTTCGCAAAGTCACCTCCTTACAAAAAGTAAAACATACAAAGTTGGGGTACATGGGTATTTTGTAAATAAATGTCAAATCTTTTTGTAATCCGCTGTATTTTCACAGTCTGGCATTGGGTGAAGGACAATCCTTTAACATGCTGGGACGTGCTGGATGTTGTGCTGAGGGACATGGTTTAGTGGGAGCTATTGGGAATAGGTGAACGGTTGGACTGGATGATCTCTTAGGTCTTTTCCAACCTTGGCGATTCTATGATTCTATGATTCTATACGTGGTTACGGCCAGTTCAGAAGTTTATGAAACAAAGATACTGATAATTCCAGGAGAAGCAGAAAGATACTGAGCCTTTCAGAAGCTTCTGTTGGCTCTGCTTACAGCCCTGTCTCGAATTTGCCATGATTAGAGTGAGAGCAATGCTGTGAGAAACAAACCTGAAATGTCTTGTTGCAGTGCAGTGGGGAAATTGTTGTAGGCAAATTTGTACATCAGAGCTCACTTTGAAGCTTTAAAGGCACCTTAAGCCTTTATTTTTTGAAAATCTAATTGAGATACCAAACTTGTGCTGGAAGGACTCAGAGTATATCCCATCCATTCTTCTTTCATTTCTAATTGATTTGAGGAATTTAATTGATGGAATGTGTAGCGATATAAACACTACTTTTTTTTTTTTACTTTTTTTTTTTTTTTTTGCATTCTTTTTCACTGCTTTTCTTTATAATCTGCAACTTCTGCTGCCAAAGTTATGTTGTTCCTCATGCACTAATTCTTAATTGAACAATATTCCTTATTACAGAAGATGTTCTAACTGTCTTGCAAAGGAGAACCAAATCAACTTGATGCAAAGTCGAGTCTTCTGGAAATTCTCTGCCCTGTATTCTGCCCTGCTCGTCTCCTTTCAATCAACAGTATAGATTCAGATCCCCCAGTCAGGAATGGAAGGGAACAGGGCTTTAAGCCCCACCATCCCCTGTTCCTGCTGAATTCCTGCTCAGTGCCCCGGCTTATTAGGAGAAGCAAAACAAAACTGAGCAAACAGAATGCAACTTTCATGCTCACTTCAGCTAAAAGAAGAAAAATGAACCCAGCAAGGCTGTTGTAGGCTGTTATCTGACTGCATCCACTGGAGGCCACCACAATGCCATTCAATCAACCTGAACTCACTTTTAACCGCAGGGCTGTCCCAGGCCTCAGGGTAGATGAGTGCTCAGTGACATCCAGCATGTTTCTGATCTTCCTGTTGGTTCACAAGTTGAGCTTTCAAGAGAGTGAGGTGGGAAAAAATTGTCAGTTTTGGTAATTATGGGGCAAAGGGAAATTCATACAAAGAGTTGGCCAGCAGCCAACTGTCAATTTCTGGTTTTCCTTCCTTTCATGTTTTTGGAGTGGGTAGGCGTATCTGGCCACAATTCGCAGTGTAATACATACAAGTTTTGTTTGCTAATGTCCATATATTTTGTGGCTATTTGACTAGGACTGGCTTTTGGAAAACAGCGCATGTGGAGCAGACAACAGCATGCAGCTACAAAGCCTGAGCAGAAAAGGAAAAAAGACAGCAATGAAATCAGTGTGCTGGAGAAGGAGAACTAGTAGTTAGGAAACAGCAGCTTTTTTTCTTGTTTCTAAAGCCATAGAAAGCCACGACTGCCATCTTATTTCTGCAGTCCCTCAGTCGTTGTTTATTTTTATACTGTGACGACATGCTGGATGACAGAATCCTACTTGATTTCCTTCCTCTAATCAAATGCTAGACATACATACAATCTCCTTTTGTACTGTTACCTTCTTCCACAAACTCTCTCTCTCGGAAGAGGTGGTGACATTTCCATGGGCAAAGTAGGATTTCTGCTCCTATCTTCATAACCCTTTGAATTAAATTCTGTGGGGTAATCACCTCATTCATTTTGCTTGTGTGAGACAAGGGACGCATTAGGAGCCCCATGGCTATGGGTTAGAACGAGGTATGGATAAAAAGAGTTCATTATGCAGTTTGCCTTCCCAAAATGTGTTACAACAGAAGTGAAATGTTTTACAATAGAAGCAAGTCTTTACCATATTTTCCTGGCATGTTCTTATTTGGCTTTGCCTTGTTTACACAGGATCTATAGATCTTGATCACGTCTACGTGGAATTGCATCCTTTCACCAACTGCAAAATGGATTAGATATTTTACAGACCCTCTCTATTAAAAGTTCTTCAGAATATGGCAGTACACACATACTGTAGTACACAAGTATGGTAGTGATTCCATGTTCTGCCTTTACACACAAATTGCTGAATCACCAGCAAAGCTTGCACTTTGAGTACAGTGGGTGATCCCTGGTATCATGATGGCTGTCCAGCCCAAAATAACGTGTTAAAAACATTTGACACTGATCACTGATATGTGTCTTAGTATTATTTCACTCCATAGCAAAAAGAAATTTAAGGAAGAGGATTTTCTCATATCTGGAAATGTACTTTCTTTCTACACTTCAGTAGGAAATATGATAAAAGTCAAACAGAAAAAGAAGCTTTAAGTCCTACTGCTTACTGCTTAGGATTCATTTTTTAATTGTTATTTATTTTGTTTCCTGAATCACTTTGCTGTACTCACTTGGCTGGAAGGCAAATGCGTTCCCTGTTGATTTATCCAACTCAGCCAGGGGCTTTTGCTGCTCTGTTTGATTCCTAATATGGTAGCAAAAGCCAATTTTGTGTGACTTCCAGAGGGCTCCTCTCAGCTTGGGGAATGCAGCGAGAAAGGAGCCCTGCAGAGATGAACGAAGACAGTTGTTGAGCTAATACTAATAAAGAGCAGAAAATGGGCTTCCCCACATGTGCTAAAATTTCTGCTTTCGCTACTCTCTAAATCACCACTTTTGTCTTACCTTATGGTAAGGCAATGAATTGTTTCCTGTTACCTAGCTGAACAGGTTTTCTTGTGGAAAACACCTACTCCATCACAGTGGAGTTTTCATTATACTGCTGTGTGGCTTGAAAGCACCGTGTCACAGTTTCAGTGGATTAATTATAACACAGGAATAAAATGATGCGGATATAAAATGAAATAAACTTAAAATTCTCCCCTTTGTTTTATTTTCCTTATTGATTTGATTCTGGACACTCAACTTGTCAATGCTCTGAAATACCTGCTGTCCATTATAGAAGGAAACCAATTTTCTGTATATTTGTTTTTCATTTTAATAGTGTTCTACAGGTAACAGACGGTCAAATTCACCAAATCTCAAAATGGCCTTTGCTACATCTGGTGATGTAGCAAAACCCAAAGGATTTTATTTCTCCATCAAGCAGGGTCTCTAAATGTTAATATAGAGTTGGAAATTAATTTCATCCCAAATACAGAACAATAGTGTGCAATGACATTACTCTGTGATAAGCACTTGTTGAAGCTAAATCCTCCCTAAGCCCTGCAATTGTTTTCCTTTGTGCTAATGGCAAGCTAGCCGGAGGCACTCCCTCTCTCTCTCCCTGTTTATCTCCTCTGAGAGTATCCCAAAGGCAAGTTTATTGTTTGTAAACCTGGCTTTTTTAATTAAAACCTCAATTCTCCTTTGGTCAGTCTTTTTAACGTTTGTCATCTTCTTTTCTGAAGGGAGAATATTTTGTCTTTCTGAAATGCATGAACTTGCTAGCTAGTTGTTATTATTGCTACCTACGTGTAACAGAAGGAATTTTAACTATTTCTTATTATCGCTGTTGAGTGACTGCCTTGGCAGTCATTATTAACAGACACACATAAAAGGCCTTTTGTCACATAGTTATTGACTATTTCAGAAGAGTGTTCAATAGGAGTTTGCAGAGGAAACCCGAAGCTAGAAGCTCTGGGGAATTGATCGCTTCACATTCTTAGCAGCATTTCTTAGCGGGAGCTGGGTGAAAATGGACCCATCTGCATCTTAAAAAACTTAGTACCTCAGAAAATCTATATTTTGTGAACATTTATTGGAAATAGTATTGTTTTTTTTCCAGCTTAGTTTTGCTGGAATTATTTATATTCTCAATTATATACCATTGCCTAGGCTTGGCAGAATCATCCACCTTTCCCTTATTGTTGTTTCAATCTGTTGATTCCAAATAGCAACACTTACGCATTTCACTGCTGTGTCATCCTCTTCCTCATCTTCTAATAACCTCAAACACTCAGGCTTGTCTTTTCAAATATTCCTACTTTCAATTCTGAAAGCTAAAGGATTTCTGAAATTCATATGTGCTTTCTGGATTCTTGGTTTGTTTGATTTTATTACAGAACATGATCCCTTGAGTAGACTACATCAAGTTCTCGTCTCGATGGAGCAGCACACAAAGTTATGCCAAGTTGCGCAGATGCAATCTGGTTTGTCAGTGAAGTACAAGATCAGATTGCTCCACTACTTTTGTACCAAATTGGATAGCAGCTGTATAAAATTGTAGCGGGTGTCCAAGCTGAAAACTATCATGTACCTTTGGATTTCTGATCGTTTGTGTCACATTTGACTGACTTTTAAGCTAAAGTGGTGTGCAGTAAGCGATGAAATCATAACATGTCAGTCAAATATCCATTTCTGCCATTAAATGGCTTAGAGGATTTGAAGAAGCTTGGGGTACATTGCAGCATGGACTGTTGGTCATGTTCTCAGAAATACTTCCGTCTTTCATTTAATGATGCCATTTGTCAAGTTGTCTGATCTTGTCTTAGAACAGGAATAATATTCTTGGCAGCAGATTGTTCTTACTGCAGATGCTGTTGGCCTTGAATACTTGTTCTGTAGTCTGATTTTGAATGTTAAACCACCGTATTGCGTTTGCAACGCAGAGATCTCCAGGTCTTGAATTTTTCTGTGAGTTGGGGGCACAGAAGAAAGGTAAAGTGGGTCCAGAGGAGAGCCACTAAGATGATGAGATGGCTGGAGCACCTCTCATATAAGGAAAGGTTGAGGGAACTGGGCTTTTTTTTAGCTTAGAGAAGAGAACTCTCCAGGGAGACCTCATTGTGGCCTTCCTGTACTTGAAGGGAGCATATAAACAGGAGGGAGAATGGCTGTTTACGAGGGTGGATGGTGATAGGACAAGGGGGAATGGTTTTAAACTGAGACAGGGAAGGTTTAAATTAGATATTTAGGAGGAAGTTTTTCACTCGGAGGGTGGTGACGCACTGGAACAGGTTGCCCAAGAAGGTTGTGGATGCCCCATCCCTGGAGGCATTCAAGGCCAGGCTGGATGTGGCTCTGGGCAGCCTGGTCTGGTGGTTGGCAATCCTGCACATAGCAGGGGGGTTGAAACTAGATGATCATGTGGTCCTTTTCAACCCAGGCCATTCTATGATTCTATGACTTCAGCACTTCCATAATTCTGGGCATAATCCTGATGTTACTCTTGTTTATGTAAAAATGCCTTGAGTTTCAGGTCACTGCTTTTCATTACGTGGAGGCATCAGGAATGCAGCCCCACAACCCTTGCTCTGTAAGAGCCCACATTCAAAATCTGACCTTCTGGCTTTTCAAAGCTTTGTGGTTTTGTTACACTGCAAAACAGGTTTTCATTCAGTTGTCATTCTTTGCTAAACTGATGTAACTTAGTTGAGCTCAATTGAAACTGCTGGTAAGTTTAGCCTACACTGTAATTTCTCTTTTTGAGATTGAGATGAAGATGTTGCCTGTCCCAAGAAAATCTGATTTTGATCTTCTTTTCCTAACTGTTGTTAAATTTAATCCAAGACAAAGCCAGTCTTCCGAACAGTAATGGGGAACATCACCCAGAATGGTCGCGTTCATGCCTGGAGCAGATGCAGTTCTTGCCTTAAGGTGTTCCAGGAGTCTCCTTCTCACCACTGAAAAGCAAATCGACTGGAGCTGTCATTAGTGTTTGTCTTAGGCAGACAGGAGGGAAAGGTTTTGTGTGGCCTCTGAGCCTAAAGGAGACAAATAGATGTCTGTGTCATGGGTTGCTTTAGGTTTCTTGTAGAGGATTGGTGGTACCTTGTTTGAGACAGCAAAGACTTTGATCTTGTGAATCACACTAAAGTTAGGTGTTAAAAATAGACTGTAAGAATATACAAGAAAACACTGCAAAACCCTGCTGAAAAGGCAGCACATGCTTTGGAGAGTAGAAGAGAGGAGGAGGAGAAAGAGAGCCATTTATTTTCTCTTAGTTATTCTAAATGGATATTTGTAGGCTAAAAGCATATTGCAATCATGTAGCTCTTTACTTGCACTTTTTCCCTAATGCTTAAATCCAATAGAAAAAAAATTAATGGGGACAAAATGAAGATGGAACTTCATACAAGTGGAAACTTCTCCGGTTGAAAAAGTCCTAGGAATGTTATTTCAAATTGAGATTGAAAAACAGGTGCTTGTGGACTCTCTTTATATACAAGCTGATGAGCAGTCACACCACGAACCCTTACTGTGGCAATGCTGACATGAAGACCACAGAATGTGTGTCTCTGCTACAATAAATCGCTAATAAACCAGTTAGAACATCTTTTGCTTTTAATAGAGTTTCTCTCTATTTCAGGGTTGATTAATTCCTTTCAGTGAATACTGTCACTCACTTCAGTGCAGTTTTCTTTATTATCCAGTAATACTGCAACTCCTATCTGTCCTCTGTGCAATTTAAGATTAGGACTTGTTTTGCCTCACAGCTACAGGGTTTGAGTTTTTAATGTTTGTTTTTTGATTTTTTTTTTTTTTTTTTTTGCTGTGGGGGTTGGAGAAACAACCAAAAAAGGCATTTGCTTTCAGTCAACGTATTGCTCAAAGTGCACAGGCAGTAAAGGGAAAGCTGTATCCACTGTTTTCAGAGAAAGAAAATGGAAATTGAAGGCCATTTCCTACCCCATTGCAGTCACTTAGGACATTTGCCCTAAGTAAGGATATTTCAACACTTGGCTGTGGCAACATATTCTTTTGAATTATGATCTAAACTTCTTTCTGGTTGGCATTAGTTCCTTCCAGTCAGCTCTTCTCATAAGTGCAACATTCCACTACATGAAAGAAATTGCTTTCTTTGCTTCCGCCCAGTTATTTCCAGGTGCCTTTCCTTACTTTTGTCTCTGTCTAGCACAGCAGTCTTCCTCGAGACTTTCATCCCACATGTTTAAGCCTGGAAGCACAAAGAAACATCACCAGGGAAATAGAAATTCTTGGCTAACAAAAATTGGTATATCCCTCTGGGTTTCTTTCAATCAAGTCCCCTAAAATCTTGATAGTCACACCATCATCCAGTGCACAGGCAAGAAGCTATTTGCAGCAGATACCCACAGGAGTAGATATTTGATCTGACAGAGGCCCAAAGGTGAGGATCACATAAATACGGTGGGCAAAGGCACTTCCATCAAAGGCAGGAGGCACAGTGCCAGGCCTGGCACTGCTAAATGACAGTAGTACTCAAAATGCGGTGTTCTGCTCAGCAGTGCAGATTGAGAACGTGTTTCTTGTGTCTTGTAGCCTTGTCTCAACCTCGAGACATCAGTATGTGTGTTCAGATGGCTTCAGCCAACAGAGAGGTCTGAGGAACATCTCAATCAAGCTAGCAGTTTAACCTCACTCTTTCATCGTGATGTTTGAATTGTAGGTACAAGAGGGCAGTGTGTGCCTCAGAAAGAACTGCACTCTGTCCCCCTATCCCAAAAATTGGTGCCCCCCTCTGAAAGACTTGGATAGACAGGCAGCCAAGTTTTGCAGGGCCCACAAACACTCACAAGCAGCCCAGCTAGATGCATCATTATTCACCCAGTTTCTGTCTTTTTCTGCTAAAGCATCCTATATGACCTGTTCCTTAATCTCAGTTTCATTTTGTTTTCTATATAATGTGCTTCTGCTTCTCTCTCTGCTCCTCTGTACACCATTATTTCTCATTCAGGGCATACTTCTCCCTCCCTCCTCCTCACTCCACTTCGGGGTAGTACTTTGAATCTCTCTGAACTTCTGTATATTATCCTCTTTCTGCTGTTTCCAGTACCACCAATTTAGTAAATATAAATGTAATTAATTTTTTCTCTGTATCATCAAAATGTATTACATAAATTCAGACTCAGCAGTTTGCAGGAATGTTCTGCCTGAAGTATTGCCAGTTAGCTTTGGTTTCTATCTGAATTCATTTACTGGACAGTCTGCCTACATCAGCAATCCCACTTAATATTTTTCCACCACTTGATGTTAATGCCAGCAACATCTTCGTTGTTATTGTATTCTTTCCATCTGTATATTTTGTCATATACAATGATACACAACATTTTTCATATTACAGTATGCTTTTTTGTTTATCATCTGTTACCCTTTCCCAGTATGTTAAAAGTTTTACACTGCCACACTGTATTTGCTTGCTAAATTCAGGCTTGATGAGCAGTCAGCTCCTCCCTTCCTAGTGCAAATACAGGGGAATGAGGTTTACTGCTTCGATGCTTGCAGTTTGCGTGTAATCATGTTTACAGAGTGCCTGGTTAAGTTGTGTTGCTTTTGCACCTGGGCATTATGTGTTTACACACAGCCGAATCTTAAGGAGTTTTTTCCTGTTGGTTCAACCCACACTTAGGGCGCTTCATAGAACTATTTGTTTTGCCTCTGTGCAGCTATGTTGAAGTGAGCTGCTTGGACTCAAGAGAGACAGATCAACTGCCCTTGCTCTGGCAGTAAACTTAATCATAATCTCATAAGCACTAATTTGTGCTGTTTTTAAATAAGAGTTTTGGCTTCTTCATTTTTTCAGTTTTATGCTACTTCCCCCATCTGGTGTTGTAACATTTGTTGTTATGTTCCAGTTGGAAGCACTATGGGTGGAATTACAGACTCATCTGCAGGCTGAATAGCCCTTAGGCCTTTGTGAACATTTCTGTTTCTACTGTCAGCTCTACATGCTCAGCACTCTCAGTTTGGGATTCTCAGATGAGGGAATTGCTGGCTCTGCTGTCAGTTTTACAACACCTCCATCCTCCCCGAGCTCTCTGCTTCTCTGAACTCAGCATTTCAGTAACAACTTGATGCTCATTTAACTGCACAGCTGTTATTCTGAGGCTGCTTTGCTATACACCATTCACCTTTTTCATTATAACAGGGGACTATTGTTAGTTCTTCCAAATACTGATCCCTCTTCCCCAACTTTAAATGGATTATTGGAATCCATTATTCCTATGAGAATCGATCTGTTCCTGAACATGAATGGGCAGATGTTTTCATGTATAAATTATCCACTCTTTGGATAAGTTATATAAATTATGCACTCTTCTGCTAAAGGTGCTTATGGAAATACATTAATCAAAATCATCTTACCTGTTACACCACGACAAATAATAGGACAAAAAAGAACCCTGAGCTGCATCTGGAGCAGTCCACAGGGCACAGATAGAAGTCAGCGCATGTACTATCAGTCTTTTTGACTAAACTGGTTACAGCTATCAGCGGTGTTTGACACCCTGCCTGGGCTGGTTGCAATTTCTGAACTCAATTCATGGCCACAGGGTGGTGCTGGGAGAATCTCCCAGGCATGCAGCTGAATCCTCAGCCCACTTAATAAAGTGATTTTTAAAAGTGTTTTGCTGGGATCGGAACTGGCACAGATGCCACCACCAGAAACTGCAGGAAATACTTTTGCTACCCACATTTCCCTTGTGCGCTGGTCAAGTACTGGCTGCAGCTCAAGATCTGGCTGATAACATCAAGTAGTCTACAGCCCAGTGGGGTTATGGAAACTCCAATAATGTCCCTAGTGACTAAATGGGAATGCTAGCTGAGAACTGGACATTTGAATAAAACTCAACAATCCTGTTTTCACTGAAATGTTGTGGTTAAAAAAGAAAGAAAAAAAGAAAAAAAAAGAACTGCAAAACCTATATTTTATGCCAAGAGAATTCCTCCTAGTAAGAATGTTTTTCAGTATTTCTCTTGAGATGTCAGCTGCTGCCTAAAAATTGCATTCCTCTCTCCGTGTGCTTATTTGTGGAGGAAAGTAGAATGTTCAGTAGCTTGCATCAATGAATATAAACCAATATAGAATGTACCATAGCACTTGCATTCTTTCTTAATAGTGGTATCTTACATTGCTTCTTCTCTAGATAACACATGTTCATCCTCTCTGGCTTTCTTTCCTTTCCAGAGCTCACACTTCATCTCAAAAATATTGACTTAGACAATCCAGGCATAATATCACTACAAGCTCATTATGTCATAGACTTTAATTATCCCTTCTCATCCATACATGAACACACAGAAGAAAAAGTTGAGCCAAATTGTCCATGGCCTGAAAGCCGCAGGCAGCGTGTGAATCATCGCTCTCCTGGGAGAGGAGGGTTTATAGGCCCACAGAGGGAGCACATCTCATGATTCTTGGGAAGAATCAGCAAACCTGTGGGAACTACTGACAAAGTTTGTCCCACTGTGCTCTGTGGGAGCCCTCCTCCTGCCTTGTTCAGAGGCACTGGCCTTGTGTTCCCACCCTGCTGATTGCTGTAGGATATGAGTGATCCTGGCTCTTTGTAGTGGAACTGACACCCCTCCCCGCAAGTTACCTCTGCTCTAACTGTGAGTGCGGAGCCATTTCTAAGGCTACATTTCTGAATCTTGATTTTCTTTACTTACTGAATCAATTTCTGAGTTCTTCAAGAATTTCTTTTACTTCCCAAAATGGAAGCACCACTGTCTGCCTTTGCTCTAAACGTCAGCGCTGTGTGCTTTGGCATGGGCTTGGCGTTGCTTTTCTTCTGGCGGGGGAAAAAAAAAGTGTGCTAATTAGCACCCAGTTAGCCTGAACAGTTTGAAGACAAAAACATAGCCAGAGGCAGTTCTGACACTATTTCTTTTCAGTTTCTACTTTTTATTTGAGTACATCTTCATATTACAGTATTTTTCATGTGAAACTTTATTCAGCTGTATCCATGAGTAGTTTGTTCTGGCTCAGCTTTTTCCTCGTAATCATGTTAGGATTCTTTGAGGCTTGAGGGTTTTCTCTGAACCCTCCGCACAGAGCCGTGTGGGATTTTTTTCTTCAAACTGTTACTCTCCCCCACATGCATTCTGGACTGTAAATGCACACCTAATCAAGTCCAGTGTTTCCCCTGAAGCATTTTTCGAATTTGTCAACTTTCTAGTTGCTTGCTTTTCATATTACAGAAGCCTTGCAAATATTTATCAAAGATCAGCACCGTCCTTATGTTTGCATTCAGAATAAGCCACTGTAGTAAAGCCATGCCATGCTGAGTACTTTGTTGACATTTTTCTGCTGAAGATCCATACAAGTGGAAATTTGTGTGCTGAATACTACCTGGAAAATGATTTTTCATTAACTACTGATCCCTGTAACATACTTTTCATCTTAAAATTCACTTTCAAACAGTCATTCTTGAGTTCCACGTTTTTCCTCAGCTATGGTCATTAACCATGATTTTCTTCTTTTGCAATGTAGTATTTGCTTTTAACTGCCAAATTTGCTTCTCCTAAGCCCCTAATAATTACGTGCATCTTGTCTATGGCATGATGATGATAAAATAGTTGTTGTATTAAGAGGATTCTAATTGTGCATGTATGCTTCACAGTCCACATAAATCAAGATATCTTTACCTGATATCACATGCCATATCACTTGTCCTTTAAATAACATATTGGCATCTTACTGCAAACTTCAGGAAGACAAAATTTGTCAGCTTGTCACCCAGTGCTTTAAAAGCTGTTCAGCCACCCTCCCTTGAGATGTTGTTGTAAAATCTATAGTGCACAAGTCGTTATAAATTTTATAGCTTTTTAGCATTTGTGGATAGACTGTTAATGAGTGAATAAATAACACAATGTTTTTTAATCCCACGCATTGCTTAGTGTGAGTTAGTAAGCAATGGACACACAGCCATTCTGGCTCCTTTAGCAGAGAAGCATCTGTAATGCCCTGGATGCAACATCCCTTCCTCCAGGTGGTTGGGAGTGTAATGCGTTGGGTAATAATGTGGATCTAAGCCCCTGCATACTCAAAAAGGAAAAAACAGAGTGATGTTCACCTCTTCTAAACTGCAGTATAACTGTTCACATCCAAGCTAATAGGCTACCTTGCCTTTTTGGGGTACAATCCACTTGACAAAAGACAGGTATCTACTCTGGAATTAGATAACTATCCAGACTATACAAAGGGAAAAGCTTTCTCATTTTCATTGGCATTGTATGTAGACATTTACATGTGGTCCAAAGAATTCTGCTCTCTGTGCCCATGCTATGCACTTAATGTACAGTTTATCATTGCTGGGTTTTAACGTCAGTGCTGTCATTCTTACTAGTCTTACTTACTGTGTGAGATTATTTACATATTAAAGCATTACTCAGCATGAGTAATGGTGCCAGCACTGAGGTTATGCTGCAAGTAGAGAGAAGAGAGGTTTCCATTATCGCTATGCCTCATCTCAGAAAGATCACTGGAGAACTGTCACTTCTCAGAGGTTCTGCTTGCTTTTGATCATCCTCCCTTCTTCCAATAATTGAGTCCAAGCATTTTAGCTTCTGTTATTTGGTAGAAAAGAACCCATCTTTTTGAAACACTTGTGAAGTTGCAGGGACGTCTGTGTAGGTTGCATGCAAAAGATTCCTGCAGAGCTGGTGGTGGTAGGGCTGGTGAGGTAGGTTATGGGACAGTCTAATTGAAGGGTTCATGTATTGGACTCAGAAGAAAAAAGAGAAGAGAGAACCACGTATGGCTGGGATGCTTCAAGAAACAGAAAGTGGACGTGCAGTCTAATAAGGATGAACTCAGCTAAAGTCTCTCATTCATTCACATATGTGAGTTGGACACCCTATTCTGATCTGCACTGTTTTTGTGATTAGTAAAGTTATTTAATACATTCTTCTAAAACTAGAAAATAAGTAACATGGCTTCAGTTAGATGACTTTTTAAATTCATATTTAGTTTGGCTTGGCAGTTTCACTATATGGCGAAAAAACCCAAGGCTATTGTATCGCATGGTATGTGCCCTTCTGTACTCCATTTGGGATCTCTGCCATTGACATTTCTGCATGACAGTGTTAAGATGGTACCACCTGGATCTTTCCTACTGAAAAAAACTGGTATTTGCCTGAGCCAAACTCATGTATTCTGACAAAGAAACATAAGAAACTGATAGGATGTGAAAAAGAAGCCACCAAGGCTTATTTGCCTTGTCCTGTGGCTACGAGTTGTCCAGGGTTAAATTTTGTTCTAGTACCAGCAGGACGATAGAAAATCTGTTAAAGGCAAGGCAGATAATTTAAACTGAATCTACATAAAATCTTCAAACATTCATATACACTTGAATTCTAGGTATTTGTCCCCAAAATATGGAATGTTTATGTAGATCGGAATGTATCTGCATTGCTATATAAATCATTACATTAGAGTTGCTTGTGAACATATGAATAATCATCAAATCTGCTTATGTTGTCTTTGTACAAGCACAGGTCACTAAATAATTGGCTTATATTGATTACATTTATTTCAATAGACTTATTCAGTTCCCCTCAATAATAATTGATTACTACACTACTTAGCCTTCCAGCCTACCCTAGGTACTCAAATTATACTTTATCAGCATTAAAGCTCATTTCTGTGTCTTAATGCACTGTTGCTGGCTCCTTGACTACTAAACTTTTTTAGTATAAATATATTAGCTATACCTAAAACATCATATTTTTGCATGTCAAAACTGTTGTGCAGTCAGCATGGAGCAATCAGGTAGATGGGCCTTTTCTCAAGTGTCATCTAATTTGAAGGAGTCCAAGTCTGCCAGTTGTCCACATTCAAAACACTGCATGCCATGATGTTGAAAACAGTATTAAAAAAAAAAAAAATTAAAGAATTTTGTTGCCTTTTTGCTAGCACTTCTGTTCTTCACATTTCTGCTCTTGATTCATTCATTGTGCAGCGAAAAGGAATCCTTGCAATTCCTTATCTAGCCTAGGGCATAAAACTACCCAGATTTAGTTTGTATTTGTACTTATGTCATTTGAGGGAGAAAGAATCTTAACCCTCTGTGACAGAGTTCACCACAAAATCTTGAGAAGCTATTCCAGCTTTTTCAGTAGCCTCACTACTAAAGTAAATGTATATTTCTAAGCTAAAATTTGTTTAGTTTCTTCTCACAGCCATTATACGTTATTAGACCTTTGTCCACTGTCTGGAAGAGTCCACTAACAGAATTATGTTCTCTTCAGACATACCATAGGTTGTAATCACATTACTCCAAAACTTAAGTGTCTCCAACCGTTGTGTTCCCAGGCACATTTCTGACTGTAGCAGAATATAATTATTGTTCTCAGACTCTTCAGCTGTGAATTTCATTGGAGAGTAAAGCTTGGTTTGTTCACAGTGATAAGTTTCACGTTCATTTGTCATTCTTCTTCTGTAGCTCCATCTTTTTCCTAGGAGGGACATGAGAAGCCCTCTCCATAGCTTACATTCAGATTCTCTTAGTTTACACAACACTTGACTTACAGCTGGCAGGTGTTTTCTGTAGCTCCATATAAATCCCTAGAGGAATGGCTTGCTTCACCCTTCATCACAGGTCATCTGCCTAAAGCCAAAGGAGATACCTGCCCAATTTTTGGTGATGGTACCATACCAACATACCTGTTGAAAAAGAGGAGCTTGAGATTTCAAATAGTATTTTATGGTACACATAAACAAAAATACAACAGAGCTCAGTGAAGGTATTGCTAATTAGCACCAGGATTGTTTCCAGGATGCTTAATGAACTGCAGAACAAAGGTGGAAATCTTCCTTTCCCTTGCATGCTAAGGAGATAGATAGTGCAACAAATATTTTGTACCTTTTCCATCACAAACACTTTGCAGTTGTATAGGAGTTTTCCTATGGTAGAAAATAAGACTGTTTAATTACAAGCTGCTTGTTGCTAAAGATTTTTCTTTTTTTTCTTGAGTCATGAATTTGTGAGATCAAATTCTATAGAAGGCACACTGAACTACCTCTCTTACCTCTACCTCTTCTCTTGATTATCTAGATCCCTATGTGAAAATCCATCTGATGCAAAATGGTAAGAGGCTGAAGAAGAAAAAGACAACAATTAAAAAGAATACTCTGAATCCCTACTACAATGAGTCTTTCAGCTTTGAAGTACCATTTGAGCAAATTCAGGTAATGTCAAACAGTGTTTTGTCTTCCCTCTGCATTCCATTTCTCAGCCCTTATAAATATTTAACAGAAATCATGCTAATTATCACATGTGCATGCCTTCATTAGCACCTAGGTGCCAGCCCTGTGCTGCAGGAGATGAGTGTGAGTGCTTCAAGAGGGAAACGATAAAATGCACAGTACTTACGAAGCTTTGATTCATCAGTGTGAAATGAAAAACTGACATTTTATGTTAACAGGAATGGATTCTGGAAAAAAAAAAAAAAAAAAAAAAACCTACAGGGAGATAGCAAAGGAATGTTCCTGCAAAAAAAAAAAAAAGTATAGGGGTAGAAAAAACTTGTATGCTATAATTTCCCCCAGGTTATTGAAAATAATAAATCAGTATCACTGATCACAGTTCTCTATGCATTTTTAGGAAATGTTTGTTGAAAGAACTGCAGCATCCCTGTCAAGTAAAATACATTATTTATTTATTTATGTTTTAATAGTTACCTATTTTACCATGAAAACTTTTTCAGTGCTTCCCACTTCTCTTTGAAAAAGACATTTGAGAATCGCTGGGGTATCATTTTTCTTGGCAGCTCAGTGCAGCTCCAGCAGTTCCTCCTGTGCTGTTCCTGAGGAGTTCAATTCCTAAAACTAGGAGGATCAGAATCCAGCTCATTGACCTGAAAGTTGCCTCCCCTAGTTGTGGAAAATACCACGTAACCACATCAGCATTACTCAAGGACTTGAGTACCTACCTTTGGGCTGCTTGGAGGCTAATCATCTCTAATTTATGTGAATGAGATTTCACTTCTCAAGTTAACTAACGTTTTTCTCACAAGAGAAATGATCTTCTTAACCATCTCAGGAAGATCACTTGTTGGATCATTCATTGTCAGGACAAGATGCATGGGTTTAAATATGAGAGTAGAGAACTGCATGCTGGCTTCCTAGCCTCCCAGGAGGCTCTGTGACTATGCAGACAAATTAAGCAAGATAAATTCTTTTCTGGATGGACCTCAGTTTGGAAAGTGTACTTTCGGGGGTCTCTCAGTTTGAAAGACAAAGCTAAAAGTCTGAGAATACTTGCTTTTGTGGATTGTAAGAAAGGTCTTAAACCACAGATTAGGTGCCTTGTTGCTGTGGGGGTTGAAATGACATTGGTTAAATGTACAGTCAACAGACACTGTTAGGGAAAACTGCAAGGCAACAGAGACTGCAAGGCAGCCTCCTCTTGATTAGGAGAGAGCCTGGTAAGGGTTTTGGGAATCTGCATCTTCGATTCTGACAGCAGCTGAACTGGAGAGAAGTCCAGAATCTAAGGCCTACCTTTCACAAAAGCTGTGTGCTTGCCTTTTATTGGCTTGGTTCTGACAAAGATGAAAAAGCTAAACAAGATGAGGCACTAGGAATAGAGACTAGAAAGAATTAATGACCCTCCTAGGAGCTTTTTGATACCCCCCACAGCAAAAATACAGATGTCGATGGGCAGGAATCAAAAAGCAGGAAATCCAATGGGGGATGATTCCAGTCGATTTTAATGAAAGCTGGTCATTGTCCTTGGGAAACATCTCATAACAAGTGTCAAAGAACCAGAAGCTAAAAAAAGATCTATCATATAAAGCCTCTCTGAAATATCTTGATTTCTGAGTACGGGCAGGAGTGGGGAATCTGAATGGATACCTCCAAGTTATAGAATAAGAGCTTTGGCATGTTAACACTTATTCTGTGGGTGCTTGGCCATTTTGCCCTCTACTCCTAAATCAGCTTAGTGAGGTGGACACAGACATTTTAAAAAATGTTGTAGTTTAGCTATCTAAAATTTTACTGCTTTTTTGGTAAGTTTATTAGAGTGACTTATAGCTATTTACCTCAGGATATAGCCTCAATTTAATGATCTATAGTTATGGACTGTGGACATATGCCAGTGTATTTTGGAATTAGTTATGAAAGACTGTGTTTAGAAGAGATTTCATTATGGTCACTGTAGTAATTTCATCATCAGAAAAAAAAGCATTTTAAATATTGTTTAGACTTATGTGATGGTAAGAGTGGATTTAGGCTCTTGAGTGAAATGGGCACGCAAGGAAAAGTGGTATGTTGAAAGGCAGTGGGAGAAGGCCACTGGGAAGTCAAATCCTTTTCCTACAGTCAAATCAAGTACCTGTTTCACCACTTTCAAAGCAGACCACATCCATAGGTAGCAGTCTCTACGCCCATTCATTCCAAGGAAACTGCTAATCCAAGAAGGCAGAGATGGTGCTTTCTGCTGCACCTTTTGTATTTTGCAGTGCAGCTGTTGCTTTAATATGTGATAATATGCAGTACAAAAGTACTGAGATGCTTACATTTCTCTGTGGGTTTAAGTCAGAGACCATGCAGTGAAAATCATTTCATCATTAACCATCTGAGCTACTTTTTCTTCCATCTTAATAGATCAAAAAAGTGTCTTTTGTTTTCAGTGCTCACTGTTCCATTATGATTAACAAAGGAAAAATCCAATAATAACTAGCCCTGAGCTTCTAGATGCAGCAGACAATATTTTTTGGTACCATAAAATAGAACTCATGTCTGTGTTTTGTATCCGTGATTGTATCATGCATCTAAAACATAAATGTTCATTTGGGGAGGTACCATCAACATTAAAGTGAGTGTATTGCAAGCAGCAAAACTGAAACATCATTTTGGCTCTAGAAATACTTGCTTCAGGATATTGCTGTATATCATGAGTGCTCTTGGGAAACAGAATCTTGAGTTTGATGTACACTTTTGTCATCGGCAACTATATCAATACTTTAGTGCTTGCTGGAATTATTTCTTTCTCTGGCTCAGTGAATTGCAGAGTCTTGTAAGTGAATGGACCCTAAAAAACAGAGCTCGTGAGTCTGATCTTGTAGAGATGCTTAAGGGTTACTTTTAAAAGATAAACCCTATTGCAAGCAATGAAATTAATTGTGCTAGTAGAAAAATCCAGACTATACACATATTTAAAACCTTAAATTTAAAAAAACTGATACTTGAGAATTTATATATATTATTTATTTATTTGTTTATTAAGAAATCTATTTCAGTGCATTTCTTCCTCCAGTTCAGGAAGCTCACATTCACATAGGGAACTATATATATTTATAAGGGGATGGAAAGAAGTCCCAAAAAGAACTGTATGCTCAACTTTACCAGGAAAATCTCTAAGCAGAAACATTTACAGTTAAGTAAAATCAGCCCAAGGCTGTTTAATGTCTCAGATACTATTAAGAATACCACTCCACTGAAGGCAAAGCTCTTTGTACTGTTTCAGTAAATCTTAACAACCTGATGGAGAGGAACATGTGCGTGTATACACAAATACCTGCCTTGAACTCTGCCTCTCAATGTGCCCCGGCCCAAGTGAACAGAAACTGGTGTGTGAGGTCTGAGAGATGGGCTTTTACAATTCTGTGTGCCAGAGCTTACCAATGCTACAGTCAAGTGGCTCTGCAGCTCTGGCGCGGTTGCAGGCCAGACCTCGCTGTGCCTGATAGTGCTGCTGTGCCAGAGCCCCGAGACACCCGTTTCTTCTTCTTTCCGGCTCCCTTGGGTGTGCAGTCTCTTTTTCCTGACTGCTTTATAGTTGTACGGATCTATCACGTACACATAGATAGGGGTGTGCACATGCACACACGCAGGTACGTACGTCTATCTGTAGATAGCAGCTCTAAGGGCTGTCCTCTGAATTATTTCTGCAAACAGACGATTTGCATGCAAGATAGATAGAAGGAGTTGTTTAGAAGTAGGAAGAATTGAGTGCAACATTGGAAATGGTACATTGGTGTGGAATTCATTTCTGAATTCAACCTTCTAAGTTTAACATTTACTTATACGATAGTGATATATTTAACTGAACTACTTTTTAATTAACTTTGCTTAAGATCTCACCCTTAGCCCTACAGACTTCAGGTAGCCTGATTCTCCAGGAACAACAAAAAGAATGTGTACGTTGTTAAGCCATTAAAGGAAAAAATCAACTTTTATTCTCCCATGAAGCTCTTTGACACCAGGGGGTGAATTGCATGTTAACCTTGAGGTTCTGAGTAGAAATACATCTGGAAGGCTCACAAGAAACAAAGACAAGTGTTTGAATTTACTTATGGTTGGAGGAGCCTCCTCTGGCAGTCGTGCATCTGCTCAATTGGTGTGTACGGAGTCTCGATTGTAACTGTCTGTGCTCAAATTCCTCTCTGCCCTTCTCCCCTCACTGGTCTTTTTCTGTCTCATTGTAGAAAGTGCAAATTGTTGTAACTGTTTTGGACTATGACAAGATTGGCAAGAACGATGCCATCGGGAAAGTCTTTGTGGGCTACAACAGCACTGGAGCAGAGCTGAGGCATTGGTCAGACATGTTGGCCAACCCCAGGCGGCCCATCGCACAGTGGCACACCCTACAGCCCGAGGAGGAGGTAGATGCCATGCTGGCAGTCAAGAAGTAAATTAAATTAAATTAAAGTACGAAGAAGAAGAAGCCTTTCTGCATTTGCCCACATAGTGCTCTTTAGCCAGTATCTGTAAATACCTCAGTAATATGGGTCCTTTCATTTCCAGCCATGTGTTCCTGTCACTGATCAGTTGTACTTTTAAATTAATTCCTGTTTTAATTTGCACAACTTTAAATGTAGAGAGCCCTCTAACGGCGCTTCATTTCACCACTGCCCCCCAGATCTACTCTTCTTTTAAGCAATATGATGTGTAGATAGAGCATGACAGAAATTATTTATTGTATCACACAGTTGTATATATACACCAGTAGGCTGAGAATTTATTTCTAGTTTGTGTATTTGTATGTTGTAAGCGTTTCCTAATCTGTGTATATCTAGATGTTTTTAATAAGATGTTCTATTTTAAATTATGTAAATTGACTGAGATATAGGAGAGCTGATAATATATTATAGGGTAACTATTGTATCGTCTGCATTCCAGAAAAAAATTCCAACTTGTAAGGCACTAGTAGTGTTACACTGACATCTTAAAGGACAACTTAAATCTGAGCTTTCAACTGGACCATCCTAATAACAAGCTACGCATACACAGTGAATCTTGGAGGGGCACATCCAATTTGGTAGACTTCTTTGACAGGCAACTTAGCATGATCTGAGCAGCTCCATGGCTGACCTCAAGGAGATGTAGCCAGAAGCCAGGAGATCAGTTTTTTGTATATACTCCAAAGCGCAAACATTACAGACCGAAAAGGCTTTCGATTGAAAGTTGAGGAAGCAGTTCCGTAGGAGGCGACAATTTCATCTCACGTGAAAGTAAGAACATTGCAGAGGTTATGCGGGGAGGGGGGGACGGGAGGGGGGAGGCGCAGCGGTCGCGAAACGCTGCCATGAAATCAAGAGTAGCTCTCCGTTATCACCTTTATACAAAATTTGCATACTGTGAATTCCATCCACGATTTCACATTATAATGAGTTTGCACATTAGACTTTGTAACAAAATATTTTATTATACTATCTCAGATTAGAAGGAATGCAGAATATTTTTTAGACACAGCCGTGTGAGTTTATTATACAAAATAGTTTCATGGTAAACGGACAGTATTGTAATCCCATCAGAAGATGACAAAATTTAGCCATAGTTCTAAATGCACTTCAAAGTAAGCCAAAAGAGAACAGCTAGTGACCTTTTATATACTATTTATACTTAAGTTTTAATTTGTCCTTTAAAAAAAAAAGTGAAAACAAAGAACAAGTTCTAGAAAACTGAAGCAACCTCTTCTGTATACTAGATGCTCGTTTCAGGAGGAGTTTTTAAATGTTTTCAATGTTATTATGTAGTAAATGGCACTATTATGAAGCTATTAGTCATTCCATAAGAGTCTTGAAAGACTGCTCTGTGTATCACTGTGACTGCCGTGTGTGCTTAGAAATGTAGTTTTCTCAGTGGATAGCAATCAATTTATTCCGTAGTGATATTGTAATAATACTGCCATTCCCTTCTACTGCACTGCCGAAGGAATGCATAGCACAAGCAGTTCTAGTTATTACGGACCAATTTAGAACTGGAGAGCTATGCAGGAGACAAGGAGGCTATATTGAATGGGTTGACCACGCAGCATTTTGTCAAGCCCTGTGCAATATTCCCCGTTTCCAACCTCCCTCACCCTAGCGCCCCGCTGCTTTACTGTAGATAGCCATCTTACAGCTAGCCAGCATGTCATCTCGGCTTGTGCCATCTCATCAAGTCATTTAGGGCATCACTTCTATCCCATGTACTGTCCTTTGAAGCCCTTTGAAGCCCCTCGCTTGTCTTTCCAAGCTGTGAATATATTTATAATGCTTTGAAAAGTGGATTACTTTCAGCCATGCAAACTACCCCAGAAATGTGGCAATGCTATACCTTTTGGAGGGAGACGTGAGACGCTAATGCTTTTCTCAATTGTACCTAAAAGAAATTATTGTGAAAAACAAAAAAACGATGAATGTGGTTAGAGAACCATGGGCTGAAAATGAAATTCTACACCCTCCCTCAAGGCTCTGCTGCTGAGAGAGCTGTGACAGCGTGAGGTCAGTGTGATGGTGGCCACATGCCACCATTTGCAGTGCACGGAGGGAAAAAGGAGCAGCAAAGTGAGAGGAGACTAAAAGTATGGATCTCTCCTCACCTCCAAAAGTAAGTAGCAAGACCCATTTTCCTTCTTTTTTACATGAAACATGGAAAATACACAAGTGAGACATCTTCTGATAGAAACAGGCACATACATGCAAAGCATCAAGCTGGAATACTTTAAAATCTTAACCTTGAGGACCAAACCCCACCAAAGAAAAGACCGAGACAGTCAGCTTTCCAGCATAAGAGCAGATATTCAGCTTCATGGTCTCTAGCTTTCAGTTGTTCATTCGGGATAGCTGCAGGTTCAAACTGCCAGAACTGATTCATTGTGTTAAGGTATTCTTAATGCTTTTTCTTCCTACACTGCCAGACTGAATGTCACCGTAGAATTGGTTTGTAAGGTACTACGATTCTCAGAGACCGAACCTGCTATTTGACCAAGATGACATTTTCATCATCAAAGAAGCCACATGTACCTTTCTGACAAAGCTGTGTGAAGTATTAGAATCTGATGCTGTAGAAAGATCCTAGTTGCCTTTGTGTATATTTACTGCCTGCTTGAGTGTTTCTCTGTGTGGGTTTTCTCTGTATCTTGTAGAAATGTTTGGGGTGTTTTATCCTGCCATATCGCTCGTGGCCCGCGAGCTGACAACTTTAGCCGTATTTTACCTTCATTTTTGATGAGGTGGTTTATATTTTGTTCCACTTTGTGTAGTGACTTCCCACAGTAGAGTTTTCCAATTGTCGTTAAAATAACATACATATTACACAGATATTCAATAAAAATGTTTTATTTCCTGTTGATGTTTCAGTGTTTCTCTTTTGATCTAAAATTAATTATAAAAAAAAAAAAAAAGGCATTTCACTCATAGACCTTAACACAACCATAAACACAGCAGTACTGCAAATGCTATGACACCAGGCCTTGATGGGGTCTGTTGTAAGGCAGTCACAGCCAGAGCTTCTCCAGTAGGCGAACTTTGCCTGCCCTGCAGATGAAGCATTCCTCTGCTTTCCCAAGGAAGCTGATTATTTGCCTCCTGAGACATGATTCGCTAACAAAACACGGAGTACTTTCAACATCATGACAAAAACACCAAGCAGTTGCCTGTACAATTGGTACTCCTCCAGCCAATTGCAATTGTTTGCAGAGAGATGGTACCTTTTAACTTATCCAAGGGCTACTTCTAAGCTGGCCATAAAAATCAAGCCTCTTGTAGACTACAAGTCATCAGAGAAGGGACTAAAACTTTAAGTGGAAAAAACGTTCTGTGAGAAATTGAATCCACTAACAAGTGAACAGCATTGTACTTCAAAACGATTGAATTTCCTACCGAGAGAAACCATTCAAAACAAACAACAGCAGCAACACAAAAGCCTGTAGCCACGTTTGTTTTAAACATGTAACATTTTCCACAGCAACTCTTTCTGCTACTGCTTTTTCTCCCATTCTCCAAAGAAATTTACCCATTCCTTTCAGGAACCACAATAATTACTGATATGCACCACTTTAACCGCAGTCGTTTCTGCACCAGGAGCTCATTGGAACAATTTTCAGATCACCCATTTCCCTATTCCCACTGCTCAGAAACTGCTCATTTCTCCTAGCTGTTTTTTTACACCTTGAGTCAAGGAGCACCAAAGGGCCTTGTGCCACTTCTGTTGTCAGCATGTTCTTTTTTAACCATCTTGATGAGGGAATTCAATGCACCCTCAATAAGTTTGCAGACAACACCAAGTTGGGAGGAGTGTTGATCTGCCTGAGGGGAGAAAGGCACCAGAGGGACCTGGATAGACTGGATCGATGGGCCAATGCAAACTGTATGAGTTTCAATAGGACCAAGTGTCAGATCCTGCATTTTGGTCACAACAACCCCAGGCAACCCTACAGGCTTGGGGAGGTGTGACTGGAAAGCTGCCTGATGGAAAGGGACCTTGGTGTACTGATGGGCAATCTGCTGAATATGAGCCATGTTCTGTACTGCCTCCGTACTCAGCACTGATGAGGCCTCACCTTGAGTACTGTGTTCAGTTTTGGGCACCTCAGTACAGAAAGAACATTGAGGTGCTGGAGCAGGTCCAAAGAAGGACTACAAGGCTTGTGAGGGGCTTAGAGAATATGCCCTATGAAGAGTGACTGAAGAAACTGGGGCTGTTCAGGGGAAAAGGAGGCTGAGGGAAGACCTTATTGCTCTCTTCCAATATCTGAAAGGTGCTCACAGCGAAAGCGGGGTTGGTCTCTTCTCACCGATGACAGGATGAGGGGAAATGGCCTCAAGTTGTGCCAGAGTAAGTTTAGGTTGGATATCAGGAAACACTTCTTTACAGAAAGGCTTGTTAAATGCTGGAATAGGCTCCCTAGGGAGGTGGTTGAGTCTCCATCCTTGAATGTGTTTGAAAACCATTTGGATGTGGTGCTCAGGGACATGATTTAGTGGAGGGTTGTTAGGGTAGTTTGGTTAGGTTGTGGTTGGACTTGATGATCTTGAAGGACTTTTCCAACCTGAGCAATTCTATGATTCTATGCTGCTCCTTTCCTTGCCGTCTGAGCTGTTGTATTGCTCAGACCAAGCATGTACTTCCCTAAGAGCATCAGTTTGCTTACGAACAGACGTAGATCTATTAAAATCAATCAATAAAAGTACTTTGATCCTGATTCTCTATGTATCAGCTGTTTTGGTTGTTCTCGAGAATAACAAAATAACAACTTTGTCAATCAAGACCAGTTCTTCCAACAGGGCTGATCAGTTAAAGACAGTTATTACAACTAATGTAAGGAAAAATGCTTTGCATAATAGCTGTTATACAAAGTGGGAAAAGCAGCAAAAATTACCAATTATATTCAGTTCATTTAACCCCTAATCAACTGTCAAGAAAAACATTCTTTCCAACTAACAGACTGTTACGAAAGCAAAGGATCCACATCTCTTGATCACTTTTCACATCATGAGCCAATGAAAGTTAATTGCCTGTTAGTTATGCAAAGCAAGAATTAGAACATTGTATTTTCTGATAACCCTAACAGTCAATTTCTTTATTTATTTATGCACTACTATTTTCACTCCAGGCTTCCAGTTTCGTTTCTTGTACACATGCTGTCCTGCTTTTCAGAATGCACATCTACCACAGTCATGCCCAGTCTCTATTTTCACTGTCGGTTCGGATGCTTGTTCACCTGGATATTAAAGAAAGCATGGAAAAAGGGTTTTCTGTATGTACCACAAGAACTGATACTCAGTCTTAGTTACATTTTCCTTGCACACAGTAAATCTTCCTATGATCAACAGAGAAAATACTTTTAATGTTGTGCCAAAAAGTAGTATGCGACAGAGACGGTATGGGTCAGAAAATAGTTTATGGTACTGTGTGACTGATAACCTGCAGCAGTATTTTCAAATACATAAGCCACACTAAGAGGTTTATTCAAGACTTAAAAAAAAAAATAAAAAAAAAAAAAAAAAAGTTTTCTGAACACGATAATGATCTGTACTTGGATAATATTGGTTTTGAAAAGGGCATATATGTTGGGGAGGCAAAAGACAGTTCTTCCAGCCTTTTGGGCTGAGGAATGAAGGGGCAGGTAGGTGGTTTAGTATTTTTCCTCTAGACATGTGCTATGCAATAACATACCATGATTCTAAACAAACATTTAGACCAAAAAAAAAAAAAAGTTAATAAATTTCATCTTCTGACAGAATCAGGCTCACCATCTTGACAGCTGACATTTAATTTCCGTCAGATGTTTCAGATCTTGTATACTCTTATTATTTACAACAAGGAGAGCACTCCATACGCAATGCACTGATGCTACACACCAAACAGAACCAACATCATTTTTTCTCAAAAATAGATGAACAGTGCACAAAATGTTCTCTGCAGCAAAATATTCCCTGATCTGATAATCAAGATTGTCCCACAACCCTTCGCAAACCTCATAAATTTTGCTTGTATTCTCTCAAAGTCCAGGGACAGTTCTGGTTTTGTACTTAATTGTACTGATGTTGTGCTTCAGATTTCAAGGCTCTTCCTAAGAAGCAGCAGCACCCACTAAAATGTTGTTCCAAAACAGTGACACGAATCTTCCATTGAAGAATTCCAGGTTGGCCTGAGGCTGTATTTGTCTGCTCTCTTGGACCATTTGTCACGAGGAGGAAGATCTCTGGCTGCAAATCCTGATGGAAAGCCTGTCAGGTTGTAGCATGGAATGTGACATAGAAGTCAGTTAACTCACAGTTAGAAGCATTATCATCCTAGTGAGTTCTGATGCTCTACAACTTGCATCCCAAGTCTCCCAGATTAAATGCTGGAAAGATTCAGGTTACAGTCGTTTATTTGCTCCATGCTTCAGAAAAGAGTCTATTTCCCAATACGAAGAATGACATCTCCCACTCCAGCCCAGTGATAAGGAGCAATGCTTACTGTTCTCAGTTTGGATTTAACACAAATAGCTGCCCAAAAGGTTTGACCACCGTGACAATAATTAAATCTGCAGTAATTATTAATGCAGTAAGAAGAGCAAGCAAGAAAAGCAAGGTAGCTTCTCCAGTAGACATTTTAAGTACAGATAACACAGGGGAATACATGGGAAAAATGCAGGAAGAAAAATAAATCATTTGCAGATCAGGAGCCTGTATCTTCGTCTCCCTCCACACTGTATTCCCATGTCCCTGATATGTCAAAAGAGCAACAAGATCTCTTCAGCTAAAATTCTGATCCCGTGTTTGCTCCCATTTGTGTTGTATTTACTGTGTTTCTTCTTCTAGCTGAGCACAAAATCTTTGATTGTTGACAGTTTTCTTGCTTTCCTTCTCATGTTCTACCTCTGCTTAGCCAACTTTCCCTTCCTTTCTAAAGTTTATTGAACCACTCACCCTGTGACAACAGGCATCTAAAAATCTCTTAGGAACATGGATTAAGGAAAAAACACTGAGCCACAAGTGCCTTCACAGCCAGTTAGGATGTGCTTCAGAGTATACGAGTATGAAGACGCTACAGTCTGTAATCCTTCCCACAGAATAAAACCTTTCTGTACGTGTACAGTGTAAAGCATGCTTTCTTCATGATCTTATTATAGCTAGCAATGATGAGTCATATCAGCACTTCAAAGAAGAGCAGTAGCACTTTTGATGGAGAAGAAATGTGATGGACTGGGCGATACCGAGGGCTTTTTTTTTTCCCCGCACCAGGAGTTCTAAACCATTTCCCACCAAGACTTTCATCATCTCAAGTGCCTTCATCAGATCTCCTGTAACCCTCTCCCTAAGAAAGAGCAAACGCTCTGCCTAGCACCATAATATAAGCACATTTCATTATAACCAAGGTAGACGAACAATCAGTATGAACTGCACATTAGCCTCAGCTCATCTCCTTCCAGCCTTGCTTGAAGTTGGCAGCACATATACTTCTCCTCTGAACACATTCTAAGAGGACCATCTCTGCTTTTGAGCTGACTCTGGCAGCTTTGATTTGCATCCTTCCTATAAGGCGTTTCAAGGGGAGCAAACTTTTAGTCACATCACCATCCATGTCCACTTCCAGTTTTCAAATAAAGCAAAACGTACATGATACAGACATTAGCAAACACAAAACAGGATGTCAAAATAGTAGTACACTGGAATCCAGACTTTAAAACATTTTGATAGAATTAGCAAGCCAAAAGGGAACTCTTTCATTTTCCTGGTAGCCAGGCTATCTGTTTTATAGCATCTTCTCTTTCTTCAGTATGCATGTGCATTAGTTATCGCCTGGTTGACAGCTCCATAAATCCTCCCATGCTCTTGATACGTCTGAGGATAGATGAGGAGCTCCTTCATGACAGACTTTTTCATGTCCCCACAGAGTCACACAGCATGTTCCCTGACTAGCAGCTGTTAAAATACAAATATGCACTGGCTCGTTGTATTCCTCAGCACCCCTAAAACAGTAGGCCTCCTCCGCAAGTAAGCAGCAACAGACCGTTCCCTGCTGAGTGTATTCATGGCATATACACATGCCATGTACATGGCATCTTCCAACTTCATTTACACTCACATTGCTGCCATGTTTGACTTCTTTTCCTATAATGCGCCCCACACAGAATTCTGGTCCAAATTTTGGGCAGCTGGGCTTTACAATGCTACAAACACTAGATATGTAAATTCTGTAGCCAAGGCCTTCAAGATCCCTGGCTTACAACTTCGGAGGTCTGAAATCACCATTGACACAATCTGCTAAACAATCACGTTACTGTCAGTCAAATCATCTTAACAAAAAGTCCTCTGGATTGCTGTATTCCTCCTTACCAAGTTAAAAGAGGAAAAAGAAAAGTGAATAGTAATATCATGTTCAGATCATCTCATTAACGATGTATTTCTATATTGTAGAGCAGCCACTTAGCATGACACGGTTTTACAGAGCTGAATCGGTTTTTAAAATCCTGCAAGAATTGTATCCTTTTTATCTGAGCTACTTAGCAGAATTTATGAAAACATTTGATCCTGTTAATTATCTAAAACAGCTATCCATGAAGTGCATTTGGTCTTATTAGCAGCAACATGGCCCCTTCTTCGCTACGCAATATGATTCAGCACATGCCTCATAACACAGCCACAGGGCACTCATCAAGGAAAAAAAAAAAAAAAAAAACAAACTCAAACAAACAAACAAAAAAAGCACTTTGGAAATTACTGATCTGGATAATACCATGAAATAAGCCATTCCTAACACATGGCTCCTGGAGACTGTCTGAAGAAGACAGTCCAATATTAGCCCTAGAAGAAAGTGAGGAGTTAGCACACAGCAGCAGACTGCTTGATTATTTCGTGGATGCAGCCAGGCAGGCAGTTTCCCTATGTTTAATAAGCAGAGGGCACACAGCAAAGACCTAAGGTCAGGTCTCCCCTCCACTAGAACTGAATGTATCCAGAGAGACAAAGCTGAGGAGCTGCAAAGTTTTTCAGGTTGGGTAGAACTGGAGCTTGCACCAACTCTCTTGGATTTCCCTTCCCCACGCATACAGAGGAGCTGGGGCAGAGGTTTACTGCTAATTGTAACAACGAGGAGCCAGGATATCTGTACCTCAGGGATGTCCAGCATCAGTCCCATTAGGCCAATAACCCATCAGCCACTGTCTCTCACCTGATGGCTGTGCCAAAGTGTTAGCTTAACCTCCACAAGCTTCTCACCTTCAGATCAGTGAGGGTCTGTTCAGACACAGACATGGTTGATCCATCTTCTGAACCTCACTGATCCTGCAGATAGAAACTGGGTGAACTGCTGCCTTTGCATGTTCCCAAATGACACCACTGGCAGTACTGCTACCCTGCAGCTGCATGTACACTGTTTTCTTTTCTACTCAACAACCCAGGGCTGCATTTCCCAAACCTTCTCTGATTCTAACCACAGCTGCAGCTGTTCTTTTTTTCATCAGGCTCGCCATCCTAGTTAATTGGACTTCTTATGTGTTTAGGAGCTAATTAAGTAATGGCTGGCCTGATGGGCAGAATGCTACATTGGGATGATCAGGTTTTACTCCTGACTCAGACAAATAGTTTTGTTCTTGTGTTTTTTTTAATAGGGAATCTCATATAATTTTCTTCATGTTTCTGTTACCTCTGTTTCCACATACGTAATGAGCAAACAAAAATAAGTTGAAGAAAAAAGTGTTGCAGATAGCATGTAACATAGTAATATAAAAACAACACCACTAATACCTAATTAGGATTTATATGATTCCTTGTTTTTTCAAGGCCCTGTATAAATCCTGACCATCATATCTCAAGGATTGTGTCAGTCAGGAGTTAGCAAGCCTAACTGTTGGCAGAAAGCAAAAGCCACTAATTTGATTTCAGATGAGTTATATTCCACACAGGGCTGCAGCAGTGCTTAGAGCTTTGGTCCCAGCTCAGCTCCAGCCTCAGGGCTAACAGCATGCTCTTACCCAGCAGTAAGGTATTTCAGAGATTTCACAGAACTCCTTGTGCAGAACTGTGGGGCACCACATTGAAGCTACTCACATCCCCTCACACACCACCACACATTTAGATCTTTCTCAGAGAACTGAACATAACTATGAAAGTACATCTGAATGTGCCCAGGGAGGAGACTAAAAGTGCCACGCACTTCCATGATGGAGATGAGCATCATATTGGTTGCTTCCTACCTGGAAGTGTAACCACTGATTGGAAAAGTAACAGATGTTTTCCCAAGAAACATATCCCAGCCAGACTCAGATCAGATTTGAGCCAAGGTAAGGAAGAGGTGAGCACTTCCCTGCTCAATCAAGATGGATTGAGAAGCCTAATTTCAGGGTCTAGAGCACTGCAGAGCCAGGTTAGTGAATTAGCTCTCTCTCACATGCAACTGTCAATTTCAACTTTTTGCAGAGTGCAGAGTGCTGTTTCCTTATGCTTCAGTCACTTTACCACATCCCTTTCTCTCAGTGCAGTTGTAGCTCCACTTTGTGGAAGATGAAGAAAGCAGAGTGAGCCAGGTGTATTGACTGCAGGGCTGTGGGGAGGATTTCTGAGGGAAGCAGGCGTAGAAAAGATGCAGGTCTTCAGAATCAGCCAGCAAAGATTACTGAGCAATAAGAATATTTCTCATTTTTTATCGACGTGAAGGGCATTCAAATATTTCCAAACACGCCATGTTTCTTTCTTCTACTTGGTTGTAATTATACAAAATCAACTATAGAATACAACAGGCCAAAAACTGAATGCAAATGTTTTTCCTGTATATCTAGATATGGAGCCGTGGAATCTGCCTCACAGCAGATCCGTTTTTGCTAATGAAAAAGGGAGGTATTTCAACCTGGATGTTCTGATAGAGCTCACTGTATTGTATCACTTCAGAAGTTTTCCACTTTTTAGATAATGCTAGAACAGAAATGGTGTGGTTTTGAGTGTCCAGATGCTACAGTTAGAATGTTCCCAAAAGTATTAAATAATTACTAAAAATATTTAAATTCTATTTATGATTTCTGTTTAAAATCTTTAAAATGTTAAAATCTTTAGAAAATTAAAATCTTGCCCAGTGAGGTTATGGATGCCTCTCCCTGGAAGCATTCAAGGCCAGGCTGAATGGGGCTGTGAGCAACCTGGTCAAGAGGGAGATATCCCTACCTATAGCAGGGGCTTGGAACCAGCTGATCTTAAAAGTTCCTCCCAACCCAATCTATTCTATGATACTATCTTAAAAAGTATTTTTGGAGGAAAGCCAGAGGACTGGCTTTCTGATACGGCTGCTTATTGACGGCATAGAACTGAAGTGAGTTTTCAAAGAAGATGATCTGGAATTCATCTTTAGCCTTTCCTAAAAAAACACCTGTACTTTTGAATGCTGCAAAATCAAGTTCAATTCGTAATGAGTGTGGACATTCAATTTAAGACATATGACTATAGGTATCCACATACAGGTGTATAAGGTCACCTGATGTGTAATTCCAAGCATAGACAACAAAGATGTGGCCTCTACAGACTGAGCAGGTTACGTAATGCTTTGTGCATGGGGAATGCCATTCCTCTTCGAGCTCCAGTGACTGCTATGGAAGTTTAGGTGCCCAGTGCTCATGTAGAGAGTAAATGGGCATCTCAGTTTAATGTCAGTGTCAAAATAAATGCCTCCTAACACATCCAGAGCTGCCCTCTCACAATTTGGCTCTACATAGAATAAAGCATTCTGGCACTCAGCTTTGAAGAGATTTTGAAGTGCTTTAGGAACCCCTTCTCACTGCAGGCCCCATTCTGAGCTTCAGCAGAGCATGTGCTCTTAATTGCAAGTTTGTGTCATGTCAGATCATGCCAAGAGCTGTAAAGCCTTCCTAAGTGCTGGTCACAGCAATTTGATCAAAACCACAGGCCATATCAAAATAACAGGAAGACAGAGGAACTGGATTATCCTTTAAGTAGGTTAGGGCATTGTCTCAGTTTTGGATGGCAGGGCCAGTGTCTTTCAGGTTCTGAGGGCTGCACTCGCACTCCAATCACACCCAGCAAACGAAGTGAAAGCAGCTAGGGCGCTTTTAAGTGGACCCTCGTGACTGTTTTCTCAGAAATTTCACCCTGGCAATGACCTTGTCTGAGGAAAGGCTCAGGTCTATGTGAGGAGCAGGAGATAGATAGACGTGGTCTGAAGAATCTTCACAAATAACTTCAGGTCTTTCCAGAAAGGGGAACGAGTTTCAAGATTTTTTACATGACACTGAAAGTGCTGAGAAGGGCACTTCAGCACCTACTGCCCGTGGAGCTCTGAAGCATGCTAGTAGCATCAATGCAGGGGACAATGCAGCAATGTAGTATACAGCTCTATACATTCACCCTAAGAAATGCAGGGAGAACACTGAAAAATCAACAACAGTCTGAAGGAAAAACATGAGAATGCCAGCTGATGCCCTGTGCCTCACTTGTATGCATACAACCTAGGGAAAGGTCTTGAGGGACAGCATAGAAGGCCTGAAGCCTTCCCATTGATTGCTGCACATGAGCACAGCAGTTGCTCTTGGTGAAAGAGAAGGAATCAGGGCCAAAGCTGAGGCTGCAACTGTGTTCAAAAATATTTTGTTTACTCTAAAGAAATTCCAGGAATTAACACAGCTAGTAAGCAGTTATGGTGCATGCTACGCCCAAGGATGCCATATGCTTGGCCACCTCAAGTGGTAAACAGGCACCTAGAGCACAGGCAGTAGCCCTGGTTTCAGGACTACTGAAAAACATTTTGTGCTGATGCTGACTATTAAAAGTGTTGGTTCCCACCAGCTCTGTATACCAACCATTCATCCGGGAGGAGTTTCCCCAAGGAGACTTCTCTAGAATCCAAAATGTCGTCCTTTAGGGTTTAGTGTAACTCCAGGGAAGCAGACCATGTAAACAGTCTGAGCCTCTGAATGAAAGGAATGCAGAGTGGAATGAAAATGAAGGACTAGAATGTAATTCCTGTAAACACAACCATCAGCCTTTCTTAAATTAAACACATACCTATCTTCCCACCGCTTCATATATGCACAGCAGCTCAGTAAAGTCCAGGGAAGTGTCAGAGGCAGGAAAATATTGCTCTAAGTTTTACTTAAGGAAATTAAACTTCTGACATTCTATAACATGCATTGCTGTGAAATACTGTGGCAACACAACAGATGTCCCAAAGTGGCCAGTGAGATGCTGAATACATTTAAAAATCACAGAATCACACAGAATTTCAGGGGTTAAGAGGGTCCCATGGAGATCATCTGGTCTGATGCAGGTCTTACAGGAAAGCATCCAGGTGGATTTTGGATTCTCTCCATAGGAGACTGCACAGACTCTCTGGGCAGCCTGTTCCAGTGTTATGTCACCCTCACAGTGAAGGAGTTCTTCCTCACGTTCATACAAAACTTCCTCTTTGCAGTTCGTGCGCATTGCCCCTTGTCCTTCTGCTGGGCACCACTGAACAGAGCCTGGCCCCATGCACTTGATACAACCCACGAAAGAGGATTTGCTCTCCAAGCACCGAGGCCCCGTGTCGCGACTCGCGGGGCGCAGCGCGGGCGGCCGCCGGCAGGTGTCAGGCGCGGACTGGGAACGGCGCCGGCTGAGGGGCGGCACGGAGGCCAAGAGAGTCGGGGGAGCGCTCCGCGGAAGGGCGCCCGGCGGGCCGAGGGTGTGATCGCCAGTCGTGTGCGAGCAGCGCATGGCTCAGCTGAACGTCAAATCGGGAGACAATGGGAGACAGGACTTTGTGATGCAGGGAGAAGCGTGTTTGAGCAGCGCACTTTTTACTCCTGCGGATTCTCTTCTAGTCTGCGGTGGGGGAGATATGAACTATGAAGAATAGAATAGAGTTTAATGTATTGCAGACCTAAATGTTTATGACATGTAAGAGAACAGGGCTTTGGCCTTTGCTCTCACAACAAAACATTTTATGACTTCTTTTCTATTTCCTTACAGCCATCCATAATCTTTACTGAGTACAGTGATGACAAACGGAGCAATAAAAACACTCACATGGATTAATTTCTGCCCGGTGGCTAATGCTAGGCAGGCAGCAACTGGCAGTGCATCTGTAGAGAATTCTCATGAACTTGCCAACATCTAGATACCAGATTGCAAATCTTTTTATTTTCTCTGAGAGAGTGGTCAGGCACTGGAACGGCCTGCCCAGGGAGGTGGTGGAGTCACCGTCCCGGGCAGTGTTCAAGAGGCACCTGGATGAGGAAATACGAGATGTGGTTTAGTGGGTTGTGGTAGCAGTGGTATGGGATCTTGTAGGTCCTTTCCAACCTTGTGATTCTATGATTCTGTGCTTCTGTGATTTGAGATGTGAAGGGACTGCCTTGCCTTCAGCTGGAGATGATCTCCAAATGATTTGGATTCACACAAATTTAAGAAACAGAGAGAAAAGTCTGCACTCCAACTGTGGAGCCAGTGCCCTATTGCAGTACCCCAGGACAGAACGTTTCCACTGTCCCAGCTGCTGGATAAATGCAGAGTGGGGGTGGGGAATCAAATAAGTGGATTTTTTAGTTCATCTTTTCTTGATGAATGTACACCAAAAGAATTAAAAATGCAATTAAAGCCAAGTCTGCGTTAGGAAACTACTTCACTGTCTAAAATGTTCATGGCCTTAGCAGTAAGCAACATTTGCTGTTTAGCAATGAATTACGAAAAGTATTTACAAGTGTATACTTATTCTGCTATCTTGCAAATTATTGGTCTCTTTAAGGCAAGAGCAGACACTAAGACTTCATTTCATAAA